>NC_134491.1:30401094-30691297 GCF_040206685.1 Ascaphus truei
CACCCCTGCGTGACTGCTGCAGCTAGCCCCGCCTCCCATCCAATCCCGGGCTGCGGCTCAGCTGCCTCTTCCTCCCTCAGCATATTTTATTAAATTAATGCTGCGACTGTGAGGATCCAGGGGGGGGCAAGCGCCCCCCCTTGCCCCCCCCTGCGGACGCCCATGTGTGTTGGGGAGTCAGATTACGTGGGGAGGATTTGTGTGGAATTATGTGTGTCGGTGAGGGATTGTGTGTTCGGGTGTGATATTTGGGTGGTATTTTGTGTATGTGTGGGGAAGTGTGTGTGTGGTTATTGTGTTTTGTGTGTGGGGGGTATTGTGTTGGTGTGTTGGGGAGTCTGGTTACGTGGGGAGGACTTGTGTGGAATTATGTGTATGTGTGTGGGGGGGGGGGATTTGTGTGAAATTGTGTGTTTGTGGGGTGGGGTTTGTGTGTGTGTGTGGGGGGGGGTTATTGTATTTTGTGACTCTGTGTCTGTGTGGGGGGGGGGAATTGTGTGTGTGTGTGTGTGGGGGGGGGCGGGTTATTTTATTGTGGGGGGGGGTTAGTGTGAAAGTGTGTGTGTGAGGTGGGGTTATTGTGGGAAGTGTTTGTGTGTGTGTGTGTGGCCAGGGGGGGGGAGGGCGGAATGAGTGTGAGAAGAGAGGGATTGAGTGAGAAGGGGGGTCATTGAGTGATAGTGGAGTGGGGACAGTGAGAGGAGAGATGAAGAATGAGAGAGGGGGAGAGAAATACATGAGGAGAGGGAGATAGAGGGGGGGTATAAAGGGGCCCAATGGAAACTCTAATACTGGGCCCGCAAAAACTGTCGGCGGCACCAGTATGCCATCGGACATCCGGCACCTCTGTGTAATGTGATCGCTCCTGGGCCTGGATGCTGGAAACAGAAGGGGCTTGGTTGGAACGGTCACCCTGATCTGCCCCAAGAAAATGAGCAAGTGCCCATCATGGATCTCCTATCCTGGATCTCCTCTTACCTCTCCCATCGCCATTTCAGTGTGTCTTCTGCTAACACCTCCTCCTCTATCGATCTCTCTGTGGGGGTACCCTAGGGCCCTCTCCTCTTTTCTCTGTACACACTGTCTCTAGGTGACCTAATCACATCTCTTGGGTTCAAATATCACCTCTATGCTGATGACACACAAATTTACTTCTCAACACCTGACCTTACACCTGCTGTACAGACCAAAGTTTCTGAACGTCTCTCTGTGATATCATCATGGATGGCCCTCCGCAGACTTAAACTTAACATGGCAAAAACAGAGCTCCTCATACTTCCTCTCAAACCTGGCCCTACTACCTTCTTCCACATTACTGTTGGAAGTACAATCATTCACCTAGTAGCACACGCATGCTGCCTAGGGGTCACAGGACTCCTCTCTCACATTCTCCTCTCACATTCAAAATGTATCTAAAACCTGTCGCTTTTTCCTCCGCAATATTACAAAGATACGCCCTTTACTATGTTGCTAGACTGCAAAAACTCTGACACAGACCCTCATTCTCTCCAGTCTCGTCTACTGTAACCTCCTACTGTCCGGCCTTCCTGCCTCTCACCTGTCTCCCCTACAATCTATCCTAAACACTGCTGCCAGAATCACTCTACTCTTTCCTAAATCTATCTCAGCGCCTCCCCTGCTGAAATCCCTCTCCTGGCTTCCTACCAAATCCCGCATCTCGCACGCAATTCTCCTCCTCACTTTTAAAGCTTTATACTCTTCTGTTCCTCCTTACATCTCAGCCCTTATTTCTCGCTATGCACCATCCTGACTCTTGCATTCTGTTCAAGGATGTCTTCTCTACCCCCTTTGTATCTAAAGCCCTCTCCCGCCTTAAACCTTTCTCACCTACTGCCCCACACCTCTGGAATGCCCTTCCCCTCAATACCCGACTAGCACCCTCTCTATCCACCTTTAAGACCCACCTTAAGACACACTTACTTAAAGAAGCATATGAGTAGCTCCGTGGCTAATACTATACTGTACACATGATACATAAAGCTTGGCCCCCTGCAGACGCACTTACCAGAATGCTCTCCTACTTTCTCTGTACATTCTTCCTACCTACCAAATAGATTGTAAGCTCTTCGAAGCAGGGACACCTTTTCCTAAATGTTACTTTATGTCTGAAGCACTTATTCCCATGATCTGTATAATTTGTATATGATAGTCGTGTATTACTGCTGTGAAGCGCTATGTACATTAATGGCGCTATATAAAAAAAGACATACATAATCTACCAGATACATCACAAGGGCATCTAAAGGTTAAAGATACTTCCCTCAGCATAGCATTATGCTTCTTTTGCTTTACCTTGATTTTTGTTTAAAATGTATGAATCTCATAGTAAGGTCGTTACCTCATTTTTCCAGATTCCTCTTTACAAAGTCACATTACATCTGACCTGTATCATTCAATCTTTTACTAATTCAGGTTGCTTTGGCCTGCTGTAGATTTCTGATAATGAACAGCTCAAGTGTCCTTACAAATGTAGCAGCTTTTAATGGTCCTGCTAGCACACAACAGGCCAGCTGGAGCAGACACCATTGTAATGGCGTTAGCTGCACATGAAAAGCGGTGGGGCTACCGCGCTATTGACATGCCAGTAGGTGCAATAACTCTGGCTACATCTGCACATGACTTATTAACATAACATTGGGGATGTTTTATAAGCTCTGCTTTGTTTCTTTTGTCCGTTTAAATATAATTACTATTGGTGCCCTAATAAATCACTGCGTCCCATCCCATCGTTAGTCTTAAAGCAGCAAAACATGTAGCACAGCGATATGCAAACTGGGGGGGGGGGGGGGGGGCGCGAGCAGGGGGGGGGGGCAGCCTGCAGTGGGGCACAGGGGGAAACGTTTGCGCACCCCTGATGTAGCACTGCATAATTTTTTCTTTTGTATTATAGGATTGAAGCAGGGGCTCTCTGGAGCTGAACTGTGTTCATTTCAGCCCCGGGGACCCCCTGCTTCCTGAGATACTTACCTCCGTAAAGGATGCCGGTATCTCTGTAGCCAGGAAGCTTGTAATCTTAAAGAAATGGCGGCTTAAAAATCCCGCGTCATATGGGCCAATAGGAAGCCGTGACATCATCCCTTGCAGCTTCATATTGGCCGCGTGACGGGGACATTTAAACTCCATAGATATCAGGACCCCCCACGGAGGTAAGGATCTCCGGGGGTCCCGGAGCTGAAATTAACGCAGTTCAGCTCCAGATATCTGCTGCTTGAATCCTATAATAATAATTTAAAAAATAATAATAAATCGTGCAATGCTGTATGTTTTGCGGCTTTAATACCTTAGCCTTGCATTTATTTGCAGTCAGAGGGAAAGGATGATTTACAGGCTGCAAATAGAGTCTAGCTTTCCTTACCAAACTGTAGGGTAGAACTGGATCTAGACTTCCATCCCCGCTGGGAGCGCAGTGGGGTAAAGTTCATTTGAAGCGCGATGTGCCTTTTATTACTCTTTGCTCATTAGGTAAATAGTTATGTTACTTTTGTTGTATTAAGTTCTTTGCATTGCTGATAAGCTGTACTTGTCGAAATTACGGTTGTGATTTACTTGAAACCGAGATTTATGGCTCAATGGGGGTTATTAAATAAAAGGATTCGGGCCGAACAAGGCACTTCCCATTTGAAGTCAGTAAGAGTTTCCGTACAATAGTGGCCAAATAGGCACTACCACCGTTTAATGAATAACCCCCTATGTATCCTTCCTGGTGAAATATTTTATAAATAAATAATGTGTTCCTTGTTACACTTCCCCAACGTCTCTCTATGTTAATTGATACAGATGCGCTAAGGAATTAATATTAAAAAACGAAAGTGGCTTTTAGCATCACTTCTAGGGCAGAATTGTGCTATAAGTAACCCACTGTATATTTACTTTTCATAAAACAACACTAGTGTTAAGATTGCTAATTTCTTACCTTTCTGATATATTTACACCACATTTTGGTGAAACTGCATATACCAGGGTGCAGCAAATGCCAGGGTGCAGCAAATGCCAGGGTGCAGCAAATGCCAGGGTGCAGCAAATGCCAGGGTGCTGCAAATGCCAGGGTGCAGCAAATGCCAGGGTGCAGCAAATGCCAGGGTGCAGCAAATGCCAGGGTGCTGCAAATGCCAGGGTGCTGCAAATGCCAGGGTGCAGCAAATACCAGGGTGCAGTGGATCAGTTTGACGGCTGCTTATCTGTGACTGTACTAGTGCAGAAAAGGAACCGCACCTGATTTAATTCATTGCTTTCACTAGGGAGGTTCCCCTTTGATTTCTATGATGCTGATGACTAGTTGTGCGGGCCCCCGTCCCTGTAACACTCCTTAAAGCAGCAGAACAGGCTGCATTGCGTTTACATTTTTATTTTATTTTTTAATTGCAATTTAGCAGGGAGTCTCCGGGGCTGAACTGTATTCATTTCACCTGCATCCAGAGATACCGACCCCCGTAGCGGTGCCGGTATCCCCTTGAAGTTTAAATGTCTCTGGTTACGCTGGCCAATAGGGAACCGCAATGGATGATATCACGGCTTCTTATTGACCCGCGTAACGCTAGACATGTAAAGCCGCCATTATGTTGGGCACACAGTTCCATAGCATAGATACCGGCACCCCCTACCGAGGTAAGTATCTCTGGGAGCAGGGGGTCCCCGGAGCTGAAATGAACACAGTTCATCTCCGGAGACCCTCTGCTTCAAACCTGTAATTAAAAAATATATATTAAACGCAGTGCAGCCTGTTCTACTGCTTTCATTACAAAGAAAATACAGTATGTACTGGCTTTTAAAACATGCCCATTTTGAAAGCTGGAAATCCTGCAGTTTCTTTGTTACATAATATAACGGAAGGATGCTCCCCTTTTGGATGGGTTGAGCTTGCAGTGTTGCTTTCAATGCATACACCACATTATAAATGAAGCTGAAATGATTTGTACAATGTGTTTTTTTGTTTGTTTAACTGCATTGTGAATTGCAAAGAAATGAGCTGCCGCTGGTACTTTAAGATCAGCAGCAGACTTCAGTTGGATAAAGTGTGAGTGGGAAGATAAGCTAAAAGTAGGTCAGCTGTGAAGATACGCTTGTGTTAGCCTAATAAAGATTCACTTGTATGAAAAGGACACATTTTGTGCTACATAGATGTTTATCATTTGATAGGAATTTTAGCTACCTTGAGCAATGAAATCAAATGGCTTCTGTTGTGGTCCTGTTTGTCGACAACTTCTCAATCCGTTTTCACATTGCATTTTGCGTTGCTTTCACAATAATAATAATAATAATAATATAATAATTAGGTACAATGTTCTTCAGGTTCCAGCTCCCTTTGTTCAAATATTACTTGGCATCGCCGGCTGCAAAGCAAAGATGTGTGGCTAAGTAAGCAGTGCATGTTTAAACAGCGACTTGAGCTTGGGGCAGAAAATGATACAAAGGAACATATCCAGCTGAAATCGCTCGCTCTCACAGTGCTGGAATAACCCATTCTGAGCTTTATCACGTTATTTACTCAAAGCTCTCAATACTTTTGTCAGAACCGCCATTGTTTGACTATTAGGTTTGAGGTTTTTACACTTAGCCTGTTAGCCATTATTTATTTATGAGTTTAATTTGGTGTTTGGGCAAAATGACCTTAACGATCAATAAAAGATCACCGTGTGCAAGAATAAATCTGTCATTCCTATATTAAGGTCATTTTGGTTTTTAAATGATGCTAAGAGAGGCATTTCTACTTTCTTGTTTAACATGTGTATTAAGTAATTGCACATGCCCATGATTGCCCTAAATGCATCATCCTTATAATTTGGGCGGTATCAGTAGAAGGATGTTATGGAAATTGTTTGAGATCCCTTGCTGCAATGGAAGCATTGTATGCTCGAAGATAATGGGGAAGGGCAGGGCTGCAGTGGAAACACTTTATGCTAGGAGATAATGGGGAAAGGCAGGGCTGCAGTGGAAACACTATGCTAGGAGACAGGGCTGCAATGGAAGCATTGTATGCTAGAAGATAATGGGGAAGGGCAGGGCTGCAGTGGAATCACTGTGCTATGAGATAATGGGGAAGGGCAGGGCTGCAGTGGAAACACTATGCTAGGAATAATGGGGAAGGGCAGGGCTGCAATGGAAGCATTGTATGTTAGGAGATAATGGGGAAGGGCAGGGCTGCAGTGAAAGCGCTGTATAATAGGAGATAATGGGGAATGGCAAGGCTGCAGTAGAAGCACTGTATGCTAGGAGATAATGGGGAAGGGCAGGGCTGCAGTGAAAGCGCTGTATGCTATGAGATAATGGGGAAGGGCAGGATGCAGTGAAAGCACTGTATCATAGGAGATAATGGGAAAGGGCAGGATACAGTGGAAGCGCTGTATGCTATGAGATAATGGGGAAGGGCAGGATGCAGTGGAAGCGCTGTATGCTATGAGATAATGGGGAAGGGCAGGATGCAGTGGAAGCGCTGTATGCTATGAGATAATGGGAAAGGGCAGGATGCAGTGGAAGCACTGTATGCTATGAGATAATGGGGAAGGGCAGGATGCAGTGGAAGCACTGTATGCTATGAGATAATGGGGAAGGGCAGGATGCAGGCCTGTCTGAGACGTGCGAATGTGCTCACACGTGATTTTTCCATTTGAGATCTAGCAAATCCTGCATCTCTCTCCTTGTTTCTTTACGTTTTCTTCGGGTAAATAATCTCTGCCCCACCTGAAGGAGTCTAACATACCGCCGGTAACAGGCTGATTACCAAGCTTCCAATAATTGATGCAGCTGTAAGAAAAACTATCCGAGAATACAATGAAAATAAATAAATATTCAAGTGCGCCTAAGCTCTTATGTGTATCCATGCTCACATATCTTATCCATCTGGCCCCTACTTTATATGTTGTGATGCCTCTTATCAACGCTAGAAAAATACCTTCACCTCCATTCATATGAAGGGGAAATGGCGTCACAGTATATTATAATACGAGCACTGGCGGGCGTGGATCTGGTGGGCGTGGATCTGGCGGGCGTGGATCTGCCTGCGCATGCCCTTTATTCATTTTGTCTGCCCCATCCTTTAGTTTTTTTATCAGCAAGTGATATGTGAATAGTCAGAGCATCAAGAGGAGATGGAAGTGTTCGTTACATGCTACGCATACCAAATGTGTTATATCAAGATTTACCTTTTGATGAGGTTTATATACGAGTAGGATCTTCAGTTTGTCTGGAGAACAAACAACCCAGAATCAAGTATATGTTTAGCACATATCTGTTTAAAGCAAAACAATAAAATCCCATTGTTGTTTACAGTATTTGAAATGTGCTATTTTCAGCCCTGGGTACCCCCTGGTCCCGGAGATACTAACTGTTTTAGGTGTTTTCCTCTTCTTGGGCAAATAAAATGGCTGCCAAACCTTGGGATCTAGGGTGGCCCTAAGCGGCATCTTTGAAAATCCAGGAAATGCTCCTTCATCAACAAAACTGCAAGCATCTTGGGAAGCAGGTGATCTTCAGAGCTGAGAGAAAAGTGCATTTCAGCTACAAGGGAGCAGCCCCTTAGGCTGGGTCCATAGAGGGGGAAGCCGCGCTAAGCCGTGCGGACGCTCCGCGCTGAGCCCCGCCATCCTCAATGAGGATGTCTTTAGAGGGGGCTCCCGCGAGCGTCCGCAGTCGTGCTGAGGCGCAGGGATTTTCAGCCGACAGCTGAAGCTGTTTCTCAGCGCGCTGTCGGCTGAAAACACCAAATCAGCGCGAAGCAGCGTCATGACGTCGACGCCGTGACATTGACGTCGGCACTTCGCAGGCTATTGGCCCAACGATTCAATCGATGTGATAGTAATGAGGCTTGTATTAGATAAACGTATAGCATTTAAAACATAATAAACAAGTACGCTCACACTTAAAACTGAAACGTAGACTGCGTCTGTATCCACTGCGTAGTAGGAGAAAGTCAGCTACTATGTCCGGACTGCAACTCAGCTCCCCCTGGAACGCAAGTGGAACGCACAGTTACGGTGGCCTCCGTCTGTCAAAATGGTTCCCGAATTAGAGCAACGTGATTCGCCGTACCAACGGCTTCCTCAGACTCTTTGTGATCCACACACATCACATCACAAAGAGCCCGAGGAAGCCGTTGGTACGGCGAAATGGGGGGAGCTGAGTTGCAGTCCGGACATAGTAGCTGAGTTTCTCCTACTACGCAGTGGATACAGACGCAGTCTACGATTCAGTTTTAAGTGTGAGTGTACTTGTTTATTATGTATTAAATGCTATACATTTATCTAATACAAGCCTCATTACTATCACATCGATGGAACTTGATGGGGATCCGTTGGGAGAAGTAACCCCATAGTGGAAGTGGAAGGATTGGAACACAGGCGGTCAGTGAGCAGAAGGAGGACTAAAAGGATTGCCTTATCTGCCATTTGCTTACACATGGCCGTGTAAGTACGTTAATGTATATTTATTTATTTTCTGAACCCACCACTGTCAGTCTCTGACTGATTGCCCCCTCCCCTTGCAAGGAGGATTGGGTTCATTTCTTAATCTGCGCTCCCCTTTTTCTTGTTCTTGTATCTTAGTCTGAATAGTGAAGAAAAAAAAATTCAGGACGGAATTTCTGCATTAATTGTGCACAGTGTGTGATATGTTATGGCGGCATAAACACGTTTCTGTGAATCTCGTCTCCACTTGAAATAAAAAACAGCATAGCAAAACGTATTTTTCAGTATTGGAGGGGGATATCCTATAAAAAGAAAAAAACAATTTCATTAATTTTTCAATATCCCATATGTCATCAACACTTAATACTGCAAAGCAGTCAATTTCAGATTCAGGTAGCCTAATTAGGAATGAAATGAAATGAGTTCCCTGGGATTAAGTAGAAGGCTGCACTGGGAAAGATAATTCCGTTTCCTTTGTCCTGATCCGCTCTGTTTGGAAATAACATAGAAAACACTGGAAAGAGTAACAAATGGCCTTGCTGTGTTTCTCATACTCAAACATGGCAATATATATTTTACTTTGTATTTTATTTACATTTAAAAGCATTGAGGGTACAGTGGGGTGGGGCAGGGGTACAAAGAATCAACACATAATTAGTTACAAACATTTGCCTAAATTGGATGAGGGGGAAGGGTGAGAGTAGGGAGAGGATAGGAAAGAGACCATAACATTTTTCATTTAGATACGTGGTATATTGCAACATGTTACCTTTGTAAAAGGGCTATATTAATGTTGTGGGATTGCCAATTTGTGTCAACCAGGGATTTGATAACAATGTATATTAAAGTACAAAGACAAAAGAGGATGGGTGCGCCAGTTCTCTCCAAAAAAGCACGTTATTTGTTCCGAAGTAAAAACGGGCAGCATACACAATATAAAAATACACAGATACACAGATACACCAATACACCGATACACCCACCTCCTCCGTGTGTCATGGAAAAAATCCAAAACCGTGCAAGATACTTTACACCTTGGAGGCAAGACCAGGGACCAGGGTTCAGGTACCGGCGTTCCGCATTCAAATTAATGCTTCGTTAGTTGAACCGGCCCTGTACTGCCTGTAGTTGGAGCGCTCTGTGACGCACTGTAAGGATCCGTGATCCTCGGTGCGCTCCTCGCTTACTCCAACCCGCGACCGGGTGTTCCGCTTCTCCTGCAGCACTTCTCGCCTGCCGGCGAATACCAGCATTCCATCTAGGGGCTCGCGTGGATCACACTCTGCACTAAATGCCACCCCCCTGGCCCCGGCTCCAGGCTACACTGGCGCAGTGATGCCACCGTCATGCAGCGCGCACCCGCTATGCGCGGCATTCGCACACATCCTTGCTTGCTCCTCTGCCTATACTACACCTGTTGCTGATTCCTCTACCTGAGTACATACCTGTGCTAATCTCTCTAGCCAACCACAGCCAGGCATACTCCTGAGTATGCTCCAACCTCATTGGACAATCTCCCTTTATATGCTCAGCTGCCACACTGTCAAATTGGCTGAGCATAAACCTTCCTGCTAGCGAAGTGTGCACTGCTGTCTTGCCTCCACAGTCTTGTCCTGCTCCTTGTTCCTGACCTTGGCTACTCTTCTGGACTCTGCTCTTCTGTTCTCCGGACTTCGGCTATGTACGACCATCCGCACCTCTCCAATACTGACCTCGGCAAAATACCATGACGATCCGCCTTTCTCCAATCCAGACCATGGCTAAGTACCTCCTACGATCCGCTACTCTCCAACACTGACCTCGGCAAGTATTACTGACCATCCACACCTCTCCTACCCCGACCCGGCTATACCTCGACCAATCTACACTCCAGACGCACCCACGCGCCTGTGGGTTGGTGTGATATCAAATCCCCACCTCGGCCTCGCTGTCACACCCTGTTTGGGGTGAGCACTCCGTTACACACGCAGAGCAGCGTGTGTGTAATCGGATACGTTAGAGCGTAAGCCAACATGTATTAAGGTGTATTTTCCATCTTGTGCTTACTAAAGACTCATTATTAAACCCAGTCCTCTATAGCCCAACATTGTACCTCTTTTTCAAACATTTTCATCTTAATTCTATATTATACCAGTAATCCACAAAAACAGCACTAAGTGAAACACCGCAATCCCATACCCAAGAACAATTTAATAAAAAAATAAGAAACATCCCTAAGGTCATGGCCTAACGTTAAGATATTATTAACATCCTATTATAGATAAACCATTAGACATCTGATGCTATAGATAAAGAGAAAAATAGATAGCCTCATCAAAGCTAATATTCTACTTGGATAGGGTGAGGAGATTTTTAACCCCTTGCTGATTAGGATATATATTTTTGAAAGGGTCAATCCAATTAATTTCTGAAGAGAAAAGCATCCAACTATATTTAAAAGGTTGCGTGTAAATAGAAATGCCTAAAACAATATTGGTAGGGGTAAACAATTATACTAAAAAACATATACATTTAGTGACAAACGGCTCCCTTTGTATAGCGCTGCCATTTGCCCAGGCTCTTCGCGACACAGTCTTCTAGGGTTTAATTTGTAGGAAAGGACAAACACGTGTATACACACACAAGAGGCACTCAGCCCTCAACCTTCAGCGGTTTATTTTTTCACAAGCCACTTAAACCATGGGTATACTGTGCCTTTAAGAAAACAAAATCATACAATAAATACCTATTCCCTATAAGGAAACTAACTAAACTTTGCTGTGGCCCTTTCTAATGGCACTGGCTAGCTAAACTGGTTCCCAGGCCAAAACATATACTATCCTATGCAACTAAACAGTCTTTTAACATTGCAGAGTCTTATTGCAGAGGGTCCATGGTCTGAGACCCTGCTTGGGGAGTACAGAGGCCTTAGCCCGCCCCCCTGTTACTCAAGGGAGCTGCTTACTGCAGGGGAAAACCCGGATTGAGCCCAACACTGCCTGTGCTGGTACCAGGGCTTATGTGTTATGCAGGGCAGATAAGTAGCCAAAAAGAAGACATGGCTACACATACATTACATGCATATACACAATAGGAAAAAATTATGACTGAGAAAAATCCCCATGGAAATACCAGCGGACTAACCATGCGCGCAGATAGACAACATGAACTCGAAGACTTCCCATCACGGGATTATAGGGAGCACGGCAAGGGAGCAACACAATCAGGAAGGGATCAATCCACTGGAGGAGACACGGCAAAGTGGTACAGTGACCCCTTTATTCCGAAGGGTGCACCCTCATTGTATGATTTTGACCTGTAACATGAAATAAGAAGAAATATCATCGAGCACTGAGAAATGTGTAACTACCCCTCTGTTGCAGTGAGGTCGCAACGACAGGGGGCGTGTCTGAGGGGAGGCTTTTATTCAGAGTCTCAAAACATGACACATAAAAGAGCTTACTTTCAGCATATTAGAACAATCAAAACAAAAAGTCCAGAACAGGGCAGGGCCCTCTGCCAGAAAGGCCCAGTCTTTAGTCCCAGCCAGGGCAGTGCCCTCCAGGAGATACGAGGGCTCTTGCGGGAAATGGGGGATTCAAGTCTAGTGGTCTAACAGGGAGTAAATGCAGAAATCAAGGTAACAGACCTCTTGCAGAGCCTGTGACAGGGCTTGTGACAGGGCCTGTGGTGTTGTCTTTGAGCAGAGTCCCAGGGTGTGTGTCCCTGGTTCCCACAGAACACAGACTTCTGGGAGATCCCGGCTTTTAAAGCCCTCTAACGAGCCAGCTGAAACCTGAGATTTAACCAGATCACTGCTGGACTCAGCAGATATATATATATATATATATATATATATATATATATATATATATATATATATATATATATATATATATATATACGTTTTACCATGCATAATAACTAGACAGGGAATCTAGCCTGTCACACCCTCATAAATAACAACCCAAGTCATATTTCTCATTCAGCCATTAGGAATAGAGACCTTGATGATACTTGATGATAGGCAGAGGTCTGACCAAGGACTGATTCTTGACACTTATCTTCAGTTTGTTCCATGTTACAGGTCAAACTCGTACATTGATAATGGGAAAAGAGAGAAAATTTGCGCCAGAAAATTTAGCCTACTATTTGATGTGTAGCTTCAGTCCTTTCCACAAAGTGGTTCCGCTGCCTAAGTCTTTCAGAGGTGATTCACCAACCTCTGTATGAGTATGTGTAGAAATAGGGGTGAAAATGTCCTCGGGCGCGTCACTCTGCTTGCGGCTCCACGACGTATAATACGTGCAAAGTAGAAGAGAAAGGGGAGGGCCACAGTAAGAAAAACAGCACAAAATTATGCACACTTCTTCATTAGGGTGGGGAGAGGGGAAGGGAGGGGTGGGAGGAGAAGACAAGGGAAGAGAGATGTTGAATCAAACTTTTTTGGTTGGAGACACACTCACATCAAATCTCTAGTATCTTGAGCTGATGTCTCCTCCTCTATATATGATTAGGTGGGTTGTAGGTGAGGAAATGCCCTCTAGTGTCTTCCTTGACAAAAAATAAAAGGGAGAAAAAAATAGTGCAATACAGTTTAATTAACAGTGGGTGAATGAGATTTAAAACTTACAAGCGACCGATATATTTAGGCATAGGAAGGAGATGCCGCCAGACTCCACAACGTGTCCCTCTCTGGGTTGGGGTATTTCGTCTCGGCTGGTCCCTGCTGGCAAAGGTTCTTTCCGTCTGTATGCTGGGGTGTATGCGTCTGTAGCTAGAAAAAGGGTGAAATGTCCTCGGGCGCGTCACTCTGCTTGCGGCTCCACGATGTATAATACGTATAAAATGGAAGACGTTCACCCTTTTTCTACCCATATTCATACAGAGGTTGGTGAATCACCTCTGAAAGACTCAGGCAGTGGAACTGCATTGTGGAAAGGACTGAAGCTACACATTGAACAAGGGGAGAGGCGACGAGGAGAACATAGCCTGTGCACGGGCCTTGATTATCCACGCTACAGACGCATACACCCCAGCATACAGACGGAAAGAACCTTTGCCAGCAGGGACCAGCCGAGACGAAATACCCCAACCCAGAGAGGGACACGTTGTGGAGTCTGGCGGCATCTCCTTCCTATGCCTAAATATATCGGTCGCTTGTAAGTTTTAAATCTCATTCACCCACTGTTAATTAAACTGTATTGCACTATTTTTTTCTCCCTTTTATTTTTTGTCAAGGAAGACACTAGAGGGCATTTCCTCACCTACAACCCACCTAATCATATATAGAGGAGGAGACATCAGCTCAAGATACTAGAGATTTGATGTGAGTGTGTCTCCAACCAAAAAAGTTTGATTCAACATCTCTCTTCCCTTGTCTTCTCCTCCCACCCCTCCCTTCCCCTCTCCCCATCCTAATGAAGAAGTGTGCATAATTTTGTGCTGTTTTTCTTACTGTGGCCGTCCCCTTTCTCTTCTGCTTTGCACGTATTATACGTCGTGGAGCCGCAAGCAGAGTGACGCGCCCGAGGACATTTTCACCCCTATTTCTACCCAAACTCGTACATTAAAGGAAGAAGCTTTTAGATAACAAAGGAGCACACGCATTAATGATTATTTACTTGATCTATTTTAGTGCTGATCCATTTTTTAAGATTTATAAAAACACCCCTGTAGGAGAAGCGCGCAGAGGGTAACACACCAGAGATTTCTTTAGGCGTTATAAAAGGTAGACTTTATTAGCCAGCAGCTTTAAACAGAACCTAACCCCATGCAGGGGACTGACTAACTTCCGAAGTCCCTGTCTAAGGGCTGGAAGGCTAAGCCTTTTACCAAGCTTGTGACACAAGTCCAAAAGAGACTAGGCAGGGTGCTCTCCACATAAATCCATGGTCTGTGGTGGTGTTGGTGGGGGTTCCCTCTGGTGTGTTCCAGGGACCGGTGTCGCCTGGAACATAGTCTCTCCTGCCCTGGGATCTCTCTGGCAGCACAGATTCTCCCTCTGTGCTAGAGATCCCTGTAGTGAGTCTCTATGGATTTTTATACCCCTAAGGAGTCATCTGACGAAATGAATCCAGATAGCCTGCTATGGGATTAACCTAAATGCTGTATCAGTCTGTGTGGACAGGATTTCCCTCTCGCTATGCAACAGCGAATCCATCTTGTTATAAGCCCCCTAAAAAATAAATACTAAATCCTAATAGGAGCCTTTTTTGGCTTGGATTTGAAAATGTGCCGTCATCGAAGTATGTAACTTAACCCAACTGAAACTAAAGACTGTTACGTTAACTATATATATATTCTGACAGAGTAGGACACAGGTCAGATAGTTGTCCCTATACATAGAGTAGTAGATTCATACTGTTCTATATGTCACTGTGGCAGTGAAGGGGTTAGTCAGTGTGGTGCTGGGCTCAGTGCTGGCACAGCACACTCTGCTGCACTGCAGTAAAAGCTAATCATCCTCTCTTCCTGATTAAAGGCTGACTGGAGCAGCACAGAGTGCTCAAGCCCGGAAAGAGAATGCAGGGACACTCTGCTAGACTGATTCTAGCTGTAGCGAGGACTGGAGGACCGGAAGCCACTCAGAGGCGGGACTAGGACAATTTCCACCAATTTTTCCCCCTCCCCCCAAATCTTATACAACCCCCCTCTCTTTCTTCTCTCTTTTCCCTTACTCTACCTACAGCATCTTGCCCCTTCTCTATTACTCTCTCCCTTCTCTTCCCCCTCTCTTTCCCCCCCTCTTCTCCCCCATTCTCTCTCTCTTCCCCCTTCCCCCTAAGTAGGGAATCTCACTTGAAAACAGCCCAACTTGACTGTTCAGTTGAATATAAAATAAGCCCCCTCGACGGGGACATGCAAGGTTGATTTTAAGCCTCTGTCTGCATGGTGTCTGCATCTACAACACAGCCCCGAACCCATGATCTCGGGAATGCAGCGCCGCTAATGGAATTAATGACATAATTTACATCATATGTCTGTGTCAATTTATCATGGTATTTGTGATCATTTTTTGCCCTGTGTGTGTCAGTTTGCAACTTGGCGTATTAAAAAGAGGAGTTACATGATACACAGGTGTTTCACTGGCGTTACATGATGCACAGGAGTTACACAGGTGTTACATGATACTCAGGAGTTACATGATGCACAGGAGTTACATGATGCACAGGAGTTACACAGGTGTTACATTATGCACAGGTGTTACATGATACACAGGTGTTACACTGGAGTTACATGATATGGAGGAGTTACATTATACACAGGTGTTACATGATACACAGGTGTTACACTGGAGTTACATGATATGGAGGAGTTACATTATACACAGGTGTTACATGATGCACAGGAGTTACATGATGCACAGGAGTTACACAGATGTTACATTATGCACAGGTGTTACATGATACACAGGTGTTACACTGGAGTTACATGATATGGAGGAGTTACATTATACACAGGTGTTACACTGGAGTTACATGATACACAGGTGATACACAGGTGTTACATGATGCACAGGTGTTACACAGGTGTTACATGATGCACAGGTATTACACAGGTGTTACATGATACACAGGTGTTACACTGGAGTTACATGATATAGAGGAGTTACATTATACACAGGTGTTACACTGGAATTACATGATACACAGGTGATACACAGGTGTTACATGATGCACAGGTGTTACACAGGTGTTACATGATGCACAGGTATTACACAGGTGTTACATGATACACAGGTGTTACACTGGAGTTACATGATATAGAGGAGTTACATTATACACAGGTGTTACACTGGAGTTACATGATACACAGGTGTTACACAGGTGTTACATGATGCACAGGTATTACACAGGTGTTACATGATGCACAGGTGTTATACAGGAGTTACATGATACACAGGTATTACATGATACACCGGTGTTACACTGGACTAACATGATACACAGGTGATACACAGGTATTACATGATACACAGGTGTTACACTGGAGTTACATGATACACAGGTGTTACACTGGAGTTACATGATACACAGGTGTTACATGATGCACAGGTGTTACACTGGAGTTACATGATACACAGGTGTTACATGATGCACAGGTGTTACACTGGAGTTACATGATACACAGGTGTTACACAGGTGTTACATGATGCACAGGTATTACACAGGTGTTACATGATGCACAGGTATTATATTACACAGGTGTTACATGATGCACAGGTGTTATACAGGAGTTACATGATACACAGGTATTACATGATGCACAGGTGTAACATGAATTAGCGTTGCCAGGTGTCCAGTATTGAGCCGGACAGTCCTGTATTTGGACACTGTCCAGTAAAAAATTAGAGGTAATACTGGGCATGTATGTGTATACCGGTATTACCTCTCTGGACATGTATGTGTATACCGGTATTACCTCTCTGGACATGTATGTGTATACCGGTATTACCTCTCTGGACATGTATGTGTGCGTTATTACCCCTCTGGACATGTATGTGTATACCGGTATTACCTCTCTGGACATGTATGTGTATACCGGTATTACCTCTCTGGACATGTATGTGTATACCGGTATTACCTCTCTGGACATGTATGTGTGCGTTATTACCCCTCTGGACATGTATGTGTATACCGGTATTACCTCTCTGGACATGTATGTGTATACCGGTATTACCTCTCTGGACATGTATGTGTATACCGGTATTACCTCTCTGGACATGTATGTGTGCGTTATTACCCCTCTGGACATGTATGTGTATACCGGTATTACCTCTCTGGACATGTATGTGTATACCGGTATTACCTCTCTGGACGTGTATGTGTGCGTTATTACCCCTCTGGACATGTATGTGTATACCGGTATTACCTCTCTGGACATGTATGTGTATACCGGTATTACCTCTCTGGACGTGTATGTGTGCGTTATTACCCCTCTGGACGTGTATGTGTATACCGATATTACCTCTCTGGACATGTATGTGTATACCGGTATTACCTCTCTGGGCGAGTATGTGTATACCGGTATTACCTCTCTGGACATGTATGTGTATACCGGTATTACCTCTCTGGACATGTATGTGTGCGTTATTACCTCTCTGGACATGTATGTGTGCGTTATTACCTCTCTGGACAAAGTGACCTGACCGGCTTGCGGGGTCGTGGAATTTCCCTGAGCAGGGAGAGCGCAGGGCTGTTGCTAGGGGGCTGGGCAGCTTCCTCCATCCTGATTGGCTGCTGATGGGTAATGCACAGGATTGCCACCTTTAACTGAAGGCCAACCCGGAGACATTTTTTTTAAAAATTCCCTTACTTGGCGGCGTGCTGCGGCGGCGTCTCCCGGCATCCTGCTGCAACTCCCCCCTCCAACTGTAGTGAACATGGCTGCTGACGCTGCGTTGCCATGGCAACGTCACATCATGACGCTGCATAGATTCATGACGTCAACGTAGCGTCCCGTTGCTATGCAATGTGGCGTCATTTGATGCCATGCAGCCACGTTCACTGCAATTGGGGGGGGGGAATTGCAGAAGAATGCCGGAGACGCCGCACCCCACCGCCACCCGGAGCTTGACGGGCTAAACCCAGAGGTAAATGCCCTACCCTGGTAATGCAGCCAATTAGGTGTCAGGAGCCTGAGGGTGGGGCCAAGGAGAGGAGGAAACAGCATGGAGCGGAGAGGTCTGTGTGTGTCTTGATCATGTTGTACCTTTCACCATTGTGTCCAGTATTTTTGGAGAAGCCACTAAGCAACCCTATACATGATGCACAGGTTATAATGAGATTTATAAAATGTAGCGCCTCTGTCACATTTCCCCCCTTAAGTCTACCTAAAAAATCTACCACGGTTAACCCTTTGGGTGCCCCTTGATGTAGCCAATACGTCATGGGGTCTGGCATACAGAGGCCCCATGACGTAGTAGCTACGTCATGCTCATTTTTATAGGGAAGATTGCGTTCTGTGGAGGAATGTCCCCTCCTGCACTCAAAGGGTTAAAGCACAAATTCTGCCCATTTTGGATAAAGATTGTATTGTTTTTTTAATAGAATTTGAACCAAATGGTCCTCAGAATCTTTAGCGCTGTGGACCACACGGTTTTTGACATACTATTTTAGTTGCTGGTTTAGTTTATGGATTTTCAAAGATGGTGCCCGCAGTTATCCAATAGGAAGCTGGATTGTCATCTGACCCGGCTTCCTATTGGCCTGCAGGACCTGCAGGATTTAGTGGCCATGTGTATTTTTCCAATCGGGGCTGAAACACTGGCAATTAACATTATAAGTATTTCTGAATCTGGGGGAAGTCCGGAGCTACTAATATCGCGTTTCACTCTGAAGGACCCCTAGTTCAGATATATATATATATATATATATATATATATATATATATATATATATATATATATATATATATATATATATATATATATATATATATATATAAAAACTTGTTACTTTGAGATGACATCACTTTTTGGCATCTAACACTTTAATACATAACCCAGTCATGTGTTTGAAAGAACTGGACAAGTAGGATAAAAGATACATCTTCTGTCACTCTACGAACATACAATAAAAGCTCTTTACAATATTCTGTGCTCCTGTAATTAAGCTAAATAGTCATTTTAGACAAATATTGTTTATTTTTTTTAACCATAGCACTGATTTCTAACAAGTTAATAGGGTTAGCTTCGTTATCCTCTTATGTGATAAGAAGGTGTCTAAAAGAGATTCTAGGATTCCCGTGTCTGAGACACCTGCTTATCGTATCAGAAGAAAGTGACACTAACCCTATTATCCTATAGTGAAGAATATTTTTACCAAGAAAGATTCATTGATGTGTACGTTTGTAGTGAAACCTATTTTGGGACCTCTTCAAAACATGTCAATGTAAATGTGTTATGTACTGTATCTTGTATACATGGGGTTTTATTTACCTGCTATAACCTTATTGTGTCTTACAGTATTGGGAAATGTAAGCTCATATTGTAAAACCATTCCAGATGTTTGTGTGGGTATGTATATTTCTTATGTATATTTCTTATGTATATAGCACCACTAATGTACGCAGCACTTTACATAATTCAGTTTAAATGGAATGTTGGGAGATATACAGAATACAATATGAGCAAATGCAGAATTGAACATATTTGATAATACAAGAAAGTACATCAGGAGTGTGAGAAGTAATCACAGGCCCAAACTGACTAGATTTTTTATTTATATAGCGCCATCCATGTACATAGCGCGTCACAGCAGTAATACATGTGACCTTATAATATAACACATAATGCGAACAAGCTCTTAAGACATAAAAGTACATTAGGATAAAGGAGTCCCTGCCCCGAAGAGCTTACAATCTCAGAGGTAAGGAGGGAGAACGTATGGAGACAGTAGAAGGGTGTTCTGGTAAGTGGTGGGGTCAAGGTTGCATGAGATGCATAGTATCAGCCACGGAGATACACACATGTTTTGTTAAAGAGGTGTGTTTTAAGATGGGTCTTAAAGATGGCTAGAGAAGGTGCTAGTCGGATATTGAGTGGAAGGGCATTCCAGAGGTGTGGGGCAGTCAGTGAGAGGTTTTAGGCGGGAGAGGGCTTTAGATACAAAAGAGGTAGAGAAAAGACATCTTTGAGCAGAACGCAAGAGTCGGGATGGTGCACCTTGTTATGTGAAACGCGTTGGAGTGTACTTACCTCCTTGTTTGTCATGTCAGACGGATAAATAAACCTTTTTTCTATTTTTGTACACCTGTGTCCCTGGGCAGTGCGCTGCTGTGTGCATTTATTTGCATTTTTCTTGGATTGCTTGCAACTTATTAAACCACTGGACACGCCATCTGGATTCGCACAAGCTCTAGGAGTGGGTAAGACTCTTTGATACTTACCTACACTGATCATCTTCTTTACTACTGATCTGTTGCGAGCCAGGAACAAGTGGCCGACCCTTGCTCCTGGCCGCCGGTTTACCCCCTTCTGGCCCCTCCCCTGGCTTGCCCCTGGCCACTCCTGTGGCCTTCCTGGTTCGGGGAGGCCGCGTCCCCCGGTCACTGGCTGTGCCGCGCAATTGGATTATCCCGCTCTATATCTTTTCTGTCACCTTCAGGATACTTATGCTACTAGTTTTGATACGTTACTCACCCAGTAGTTTACCCACTCCATAGTTGAGCTATATGTGTGATTTTCATCAACTAATTGAATATATATTTTTCTGGACTGTTAGAGCACCTACCATCGTCATATATTGGACTGAACTGTAAGAGGCAGGAAGGCCAGACAGTAGAAGGTTACAATAGTCGAGACGGTAGAGAATGAGGACCGGAGTTAGACTTTTAGCAGTAGAGCGACAGATGGAAGTTAATAAGGTAATGTACAAGCTATACTTCTGTGTTCCAGGGAACGGATATATAATGGACGAGTGAAATGACCAATATAAAAAGATCACATCCACATGTGATCAAATAAATAATATGACTCGTTCTACAATTTATATGACCCCGAACGAAAAATATTTTTAATGTCTTAGAATTCATAAAGGTGTCTGTAGTAATCAAAAATTTGCATGTGAGATGTCTCCACATATATCCATTTTGAGCAGGCTTCGTATTATAATCAATGGCTACCAAGATCCTTTATCTTGCTGCACATTTTGGAGCATTATTTTTATCTTTATACTTATTATAGTAACGGTAAGCGGATACTTGTTATAGTAACGGGAAGCAGATACTTGTTATAGTAACGGGAAGCAGATACTATAACAAGTATCTGCTTCCCGTTACTATAACAAGTATCTGCTTCCCGTTACTATAACAAGTATCTGCTTCCCGTTACTATAACAAGTATCTGCTTCCCGTTACTATAACAAGTATCTGCTTTCCGTTACTATAATAAGTATCTGCTTCCCGTTACTATAACAAGTATCTGCTTTCCGTTACTATAATAAGTATCTGCTTCCCGTTACTATAACAAGTATCTGCTTTCCGTTACTATAACAAGTATCTGCTTCCCGTTACTATAACAAGTATCTGCTTCCCGTTACTATAATAAGTATCTGCTTTACTTTACTATAACAAGTATCTGCTTTCCGTTACTATAATAAGTATCTGCTTCCCGTTATTATAATAAGTATCTGCTTCCCGTTACTATAATAAGTATCTGCTTCCCGTTACTATAATAAGTATCTGCTTCCCGTTACTTTAGTAAGTATCTGCTTCCCGTTACTATAGTAAGTATCTGCTTCCCGTATATATATGACGAAATCAGTATAGCTGAGGAAACGCGTAAGGTCGCACATACGCATGTGATCCTGAGGTTTAGGCATTGATCTGATACACTCCTAAACCATTGTACTGAGTATACCTGCTACATTGTTCCCACTCCCTGCCCGGAACAGAAAGCATTGGTGGTCTGTTTCCAGAGGAAGAATCTGACGGTGACTGCAAACACAAGTTCCTGCTGGACGGAGACTCGTGGCAGTTCATACAGCCAGTTGAAGTGGAGGAGGAGAAGAGCAAAGTGCTGTACTTCGATCGGAGCATGAGTATATCTCATAACATGCCTTTATTTTTACTTTGTTTGTGAGTGTTCATTTGTGAGCTTTTTGGAATAAATTGCATTCAGTTTTTAGAACAGTAATGCACTAGGTTGGCGCTTTTTTTCTTTCTATATATATATATATATATATATATTCTCGGATGTGTACTCGGATGGCGCCACAGTATGCCAATCTGTTCTGCGCAAAACTGGAAAGTGACTTTCTGTCCACCTGTCACTTGAAACCCCTTACATACCTTCGCTACATCGATGACATCCTCCTGATTTGGACCTCTGGCGAACAGGACCTCCTACAGTTCTATGACAACTTCAATACTTTCCACCCGACCATCAACCTCAAACTCACCCATTCCCCGGATGAAGTACATTTTCTAGACACCACCATTACTATAAAGAACAACCAACTACAGACTTCTGTATACCGCAAACCTACAGACAGAGCCAGCTATTTGAGGGACAACAGCTTCCACCCGACACACACCAAACATGCAACCATCTACAGTCAAGCCATACGATACAACCGGATATGCTCCGACACAGCAGACAGAGACCAGCGGATTAAAGCCTTGAGATCAGACTTTATAAACCGTGGATATAACCACAGAATTGTAGACCAGCAAATTCACAAAGCCACCAGAATACCAAGAAGTGATCTCCTTGAATACAAACAGAAGGAGACAAGCGACAGGGTTCCTTTGGTGGTCACATATAACCCACACCTAGGAGACCTACGCAAGATCGCCAGGAAACTACAACCCATCCTCCAGGAAGATACAAGACTGCAACAGGTCTTCCCTGAAGCACCCTTATTATCATACAGACAACCCCATAATCTCAAGAATATTATGGTGAGGAGTAAAGTATTCAGCAGTACAACTGAATGCGGGACAAAACCATGCCAGGACCCAAGATGCAAAACCTGCGCAATGCTCTACACAGTGGACACAATACAAATACCACACAAGAATCGGGAATACAAAATCAGAGGAGGGTTCACCTGTTCCTCCAGCAATGTCGTGTACCTCATCATGTGCATGAAATGCCCAGGGGGCTGCTACTACATAGGTGAGACAGGACAGGGGCTAAACAAGAGAATGAACCTGCATCGCCACAGCATCACACGCGGAACAAGAGACAGTCCTGTTGGCGAACATTTCTCTGACTCTGGCCATAAGATGAACGATCTGAGGGTTGCCATACTCAAAGGTAATCTTAAAACCCCGAAAGAGAGACGGTTGCATGAATACAAATTTATGCAACTGTTCGGGACACTTAGCAGTGGCCTAAACAGAGATCGAAATTTTATGAGTCATTACTGACACTAGCGTGTATATATACACACACACACACACACACACACACATATATATATATATATATATATATATATATATATATGTATATGTATATATTTATGTATGTGTATATGTGTATATATATGTATATATATATATATATATATATATATATATATATATATATATATATATATATATATATATATAAATTCTCTGGTTTTACATATCAGGACATAATAACAATCATCTGTTCCTTAGCAGGTCTTAAAATTAGGTAAATACAACCTGAGATGAACAGTAACACATGACATATTACACAGTGTCATGATTGATTTAACAAAAATAAAGCCAAAATGGAGAAGCCATGTGTGAAAAACTAAGTATACCTTATGATTCAATAGCTTGTAGAACCACCTCTAGCAGGAATAATTTGAAGTAATCATTTTCTGTATGATTTTATCAGTCTCTCACATCATTGTGGAGGAATTTTGTCCCACTCTTCTTTACAACATTGCTTCAGTTCATTGAGGTTTGCGGGCATTTGTTTATGCACAGCTCTCTTAAGGTCCCGCCACAGCATTTCAATTGGGTTGAGGTCTGGACTTTGACTGGGCCATTGGAACACCTTGATTATTTTCTTTTTTGACCATTCTGTTGTAGATTTGTTGGTGTGCTTGGGATCATTGTCCTGTTGCATGAACCAATTTCGGCCAAGCTTTAGCTTTTGGACAGATGGCCTCACATTTGACTCTAGAATACTTTCGTATACAGAGGAGTTCATGGTTGACTCAATGACTGCAAGGTTCCCAGGTCCTGTGGCTGCAAAACAAGCCCAAATCATCACCCCCCACCACCGTGCTTGACAGTTGGTATGAGGTGTTTGTGTTTATAGGCTGTGTTTGATTTTCGCCAAACATGGCACTGTGCATTATGGCCAAACATCTCCACTTTGGTCTCGTCTGTCCAAAGGACATTATTCCAGAAGTCTTGTGGTTTGTTCAGATGCAACTTTGCAAACCTAAGCCATGCTGCCATGTTCTTTTTAGAGAGAAGAGGCTTTCTCTTGGCAACCCTTCCAAACAAACCATACTTGTTCAGTCTTTTTCTAATTGTACTGTCATGAACTTTAACATTTAACATGCTAACTGAGACCTGTAGAGTCTGAGATGTAACACTTGGTTTTTTTGCAATTTCTCTGAGCATTGCACGGTCTGACCTTGGGGTGAATTTGCTGGGATGTCCACTCCTGGGAAGATTGGCAACTGTCTTGAATGTTTTCCACTTTTGAATAATCTTTCTCACTGTAGAATGATGGACTTTAAATTGTTTGGAAATGGCCTTATAACCCTTCCCAGATTGATGGACAGCAACAATTGCTTCTCTAATATCATTGCTGATGTCTTTCCTCCTTGGCATTGTGTTAACACACACCTGAATGCTCCGCACCTGCAAACTGCTAAAACTTCGGCTTTTATAGAGGTGGTAACACTTGCTGATGATCAATTAAACAAGGGCATTTGATTAGCAGCACCTATCTGCTACATAGTATCTTAATTCCTATGGCAGCAGTAAGGGTGTACTTAATTTTTCACACATAGCTAATATGTCATGTGTTGTTGTTCATCTGAGGTTGTATTTACCTAATTTTAAGACGTGCTACGGAACAGATGATTGCTACTACACTGTAGCCACCACATCTTCCATGGTGAGGGGGGGGGGGAGAAAGGGGAGGTGGGAGAGGGGGGGGGGGTGAGGGGAGAGCGTGTTACATGTATTATATATGTATTTGAAGTAATAAACACACAATACTTCTTTAAAAATAGTAGCTACATTGTATGTGACTCATAAGGACTGAGGATCATTTACCAAGTTATTGCTGCTGGGGCACACCACAATCAATGAAATAATCACTTGGAACCAGCACTTTGAAAGACAACCACGCTGTCATTGCGATGCACATAGGGGGTGGAAGTGAGAGACAGATAGCTAGATCGGGATTGTGCTCATGGTGCATCTACAGTAACGTCTTTGTAATGAATCCCACAATCGGCAGACTTGACACCATAATCCTTACTCTTGATTTCTTTCTTTAACTCACAGCCTTCATATTTGGCTACACTAGGGATAAAGCATGTCGACCAAAAGAAAACCGTAGAGAAAATGACAGGCAATACAGATTTCTGCTTTTCGTTTGAGTGTCTCCAGCGCTTGTAGAGCCTGCGACTAGTTTTGGTTATGGACATTCAAGTGTATTTTATTGCAAAAATACTCAAAGGTTTTTAGGAAGATTTGGCTAGTCTGATTTATTCTGGTAATCTATTATTTTTCTTGCCATCTGTTCAGCGATTACACTTTTACATGAATGAGTGAGCACGTCGCGTAAAAGTGCCAGCTGTCATTTCCTCTGTGGCAATGACCTGCTCTAGAGTATCATTGTAGGAGGGGGGAAATCGCAGAAAAAAAACCGTGATGCTGACCAGAGACAAATCGGCTGCCAAATAGCTGTGCTGGTAAATAGAGCCCGAAGCATGTTGATTTTGCTAAGCAATGCTGAGACTTATATGTATGTATTACAGACCGAGCAAAGCAACATTTGTGTCTGAATTCTAAGCAGATAAAAAGATATGTTTGAGATATTTGTGACTGCACTAAAGTTTTTTTTTTAGTTCATTTTAATAGATCCTGACCGCAGATTATACACATAGCAATGGCAGTACAGCCTGCTGTATATGTGAACCAATGAATCTATCCTCAGGACTATTTGCATGTGTGCCACTGTGACATACATTGTATCTCTATAGCAACTAATGAATCTACCCCAAAGCTCTCTTCTAAGAAGTGATAGATTTACCAATAAATTCATCCTCATGATAATACTTTTTCAATTTTTTATAGTGCAATTCAAGCACACTGAATTACAGCTTTGAAAAGATTGTCATCTATTTTTGGTTCTCTAGCAAATAAAGAACAATCAGCAAGCTGTTAAATTCCACACATGCACTGATTGTACTTAACCAGCAAATACATTCATGTTTCTGGTGAATTTCAATTTAACAAAAGCATTCTAAAATAGGAGTTGAATCCTAATGTGTGTGTCTCCAATGCTCACCAGTGACTTGTTCCCATACTAGGCAAGATGGCTGGGGCTGTATTTTATAACAGGGGCGCGCAAACTGCCCCCCCCCCCTTCGGGGGCGGGGGACTTTCTGGGGGGCGTTGTGTCTACAGAGGCCTCGCGCTCTTCTCCACAACATTTTAATTAAATGCCGGGGGAGGCGCGAAGCCTCTGTAACTCCCTCTCACCTGCTCACAGTGGGCTCTTCGGCGACGCATTGCCATGACAACGCCGCGGGGTAAAATGCCAATTGTTTGGAGGAAGTCCAAAACAGTTCAGGCGGGCAAGGGGGCGTGGCTATATATTGGTGCTTTGGCTGAGTCACTGATATGTCCTTTAAGAGTGTTGAGGGCTTACGAAGCAGTCTGTCCGGCAGTAGCGGGTCATTATCTGCTGCACGAGAATGGGTGGCCTTTGACTCGGTTTCAATTCTGTCGAGTTTTCCGTTGGTCTGGATGTGCGGAGACTCATATCTTTTGGGTGGCTAAGAGGGCGACGGTTCAGCCATAAGGAACCCAGTTTGGCCTACACACATATATCGCTAGGGTAATATGGTTGGGGAAGAGGGGTATGCAGTGGACTCATGTCATGCGTAACAGGCAGCGCCATGGGCGCCCGGATGTCCTGGTCTTCCATGTGGGAGGTAACGACCTTTGTCGGCGGCTGATGCTGGAGTTGCTTTTTGACATGAAGCGGCATTTGGGGCAGCTTTCATTATTTCCAGGGATGGTAGCATTCTGGTTGGAGGTGGTGCCCAGGTTGTGCTGGAGAGGGGCTAGGGATGTTGTTACTGGGCCTTAACCCCTTCACATAGTCTGTATCTGGCTGATGAATCCAGCAGGGAGATGGTTAATTGCAGCTACAGACAATTAGCCAGCCTCCACCTGGCTCATCAGTCTGGGAGAAAATCCTCCTGCTTACACTGCAGGGGATCTCTCTAGCACCGAGCTAGAGGGTTCTGCTAGAAACAGATCCCAGGGAACCAGGACCTCTGTTCCAGGATGCAGCGGACCATGGAATCTGCCGGAAGGTGTACCACACGGACACCAACCCCGACCCGGAGACTCATGTAAACAGCCTCCTGCTTACAGGTAACTCTTTGGACTTTGGGTCAGAGGCTGGAAGAGACCTAGCCTCCCAGCCCTGCAGATAGAGACTGGGAGTGTGAGTGTATAGCCCCTACAGTGAGATAGGCCTGCTTTATGTTGTTTGTATGCTGACATGAAGCTGTATTATTTTGGAGCTACGGGTAAATACATGCCAATGTTTATTTCCCCAATCTCCGTGGTTGTACCTCTTCTGCACTTGTCTCCTACATACATCAAGGTAATTGAGCGAAATAGGCGCAAGCTTTTCAGGAGAGGGGGGTGGCACAGTTGGTCAACGAGACGGGGGTGTCGTTGTCCGGCACAGAGAATTGGACGAACTAGAAGATGGTCTTTATTGGGGAAGGTCCATCTGTCCAAGGTGGGATGGACATTTTCAATGTGGGCATGCAGCACGGCCTTGAAGCCGTGTTGATGTTATGGGACGGTGAGGCCAGTTTAAGATGTTACGTAGCCTCCCTTGTGGTGGGGGTTTCGGTGGGTACCAGACCGGGTCCTAGGGCAGATGGTGGGCTAATGCCCTGGGGTGTTTTGGGCAGATGGTGTAAGGCCTGTTTGGTATATATTTCCATGGTGGCTGAGCCGGTTATCCTGCCAGCAGGAGGGGGGGAGGGGGCACGAACCATGCGGATGGGCTCAAGACATGGCCACGGGCAGTCTGGCAAAGCTCGGTTCACAGGGTTTATACAAGGGGTATAAATTGGAATTAATATAAGTTGTGTCCGTTATACCCCATATACAGTGTGACATATTTTATATGTCTGTCTCTCTTATTGGGGGAAGAGGGGGAAGGAAGGGTACAGCATCCACGGGTCAAGTAGCAACTACTAAGAAAATGGATCACCATGAGATATTATACCCATTCGGGGCCTTGTTGTGCAATGCCATTCCAGTCTCTACATAATTTAACTCCTCCCCTGCTGTAGCGATCTGAAGACATTGTTATGAAAACATTATAAATCACTATGTAAGAATGAGGAAAACATATATTATTGGGTAATGCAAACTTTAAAAAAAATGTTTATTTAAAAAAATTATACAGTATATATATCAAAAACAGAGACTAATCTGTTTTGGGATGTTTATACCCAGTAAAAGAGTATGCTGCTAATAAGTGCTGGATTCTCAGCTTTGTTTTATGTGCTCAACTTCACAAATTCCGTGCATGATGAAACCTCTGATTACATAATCATGCCCTGATTCAGTATTGTCTGAAAACTGCTCTTGACTTAAATGGCGGTTTTTGGTTGATGGCAAATTTACTGCAATTTCTGACAATATTAAATCTTGCCCACAGATGTAGCAAACTTCACTGTTCCCTCTGCTACGTTACGATAGGGCAAGGGTGCTCAACTCCCGTCCTCAAGACCCCCCCAACAGCTCAGGTTTTTAGGATATCCCTGCTTCAGCACAAGTGGCTCAATCAGTGGCTCAGTCAAAGACTGAGCCACCTATGCTGAAGCTGAGATATCCTTAAGACCGGACCTGTTGGGGTTCCCTGAGGACTGGCGTTGGGAAACACTGCTATAGAGGTTAGTATTGCTAAGGTAAGTGCAGCAAAAGAAGTCCAATGACCAGTGTTTGCCTTTCCCCACTAAGAGATGGCTGTGGCAGTGGGAGCGTCGTGGGTTTGTGAGTGTTGCATCTTAGGAGTAGGGGAAAACTGAAGTGTACGCTCTTCTTTTAGAGAACAAATCATATGGAAATAATACGAGGGGAGCATTCTGTATATGTCGTGTGATGCTCTGCTGACCTCTTTCTTAAAAATAATCTAAAGAAAACGATAGTTATGATGAAAAAACTGCAAAATTCCCAGGTTTTTTACATTTTGCTAGATACAGGTCCGCAGTGATTGTACAGTCGCTGATAATCTCTCGGGAGATCTCCGATTTCTGGAGTAGTCTTTGTTGTTGTCCTCTAAAAGCATTATATTCTGCACAAAAGCTGGTATATTCAGACATCATGTAATATTTATTATACATACAGCAAGACATTACGTATCTATATTGTAAAATGAGAAACGTGCCTGTATCGAAGATAAATGTTTGTTTTTTAAGCAAAGCAATGTTTGTCTTTTTAATATTCATAGCCATGTGCATCTTCTTTATTAGTTGAGCAGTGTGTATCATTATTAAAAGCAGAGCATTGCTTATCTGTATCGTGCATCTGTACTAATGAGAATCTGTTCTGTAAGCAGGTTATTGGGTATCTTTTGTTATATTCTGAGGAATGTGTGTTTGTTTTTCGAAGCAGTAGGCCTGTGTTATATGCAGAGCAACATGTGCCTCTACGTAATGCAGATCAATGTACTGTCTGTACTACATGCAGAGAAATACACAAAGCAAGGTATGTAAGTACTACATGCAGAGCAATACACAAAGCAAGGTATGTATGCACTACATGCAGAGCAATACACAAAGCAAGGTATGTAAGTACTACATGCAGAGCAATACACAAAGCAAGGTATGTATGCACTACATGCAGCGCAATACACAAAGCAAGGTATGTAAGTACTACATGCAGAGCAATACACAAAGCAAGGTATGTAAGTACTACATGCAGAGCAATACACAAAGCAAAGTATATAAGAACTACATACAGAGCAATACACAGAGCAAGGTATATAAGTACTACATGCAGAGCAATACACAGAGCAAGGTATGTACTGTAAGTACTACATGCAGAGCAATACACAAAGCAAGGTATATACAGTAAGTACTACAGGCAGAGCAATACACAGAGCAAGGTATGTAAGTAGTACATGCAGAGCAATACACAGAGCAAGGTATATAAGAACTACATGCAGAGCAATACACAAAGCAAGGTATATAAGTACTACATACAGAGCAATACACAGAGCAAGGTATATAAGTACTACATACAGAGCAATACACAGAGCAAGGTATGTAAATACTACATGTAGAGCAATACACAAAGCAAGGTATATAAGTACTACATGCAGAGATATACTCCAGTGGTCTAGAATAGGGAAGCATGCTTTAAACAGGTTTAATTCCTACCTATCAGGTAGATCCCAACATGTGTCTATCACCTGTGGTGTCCCGCAAGGCTCTGTTCTTTGGCCCCTACTCTTCTCAGAGTTCATCAATGATCTTCCCACAGCTTGTAAGGAAGCCTCAATACACATGTATGCAGATAACACAATCCTATATGCACACAGCCCTAGTCTCTCCGACCTTGGACACATACTTCAATCTGACTTTTTGAGACTTGAAAATTGGATTTCCCAAAACAAACTGTTTTTAAACACTGACAAGGCTGTAATAATGGTATTTGGGACCAAGCTTTACATTTTTAAAGCTTCCAATGACTGAGCTCCAAATAACCAACGCTAACACCACCCTAACTCCTGTTACTGGTTTTAATTACCTGGGCATACTGATGCAGCGGCCGTTATTCGAACACATCACGGCGCCGATTTTGAGTTCTCTGCTGTTCCCCACGCAGCATGAACGCGGCCAATCGCCCCAGGCACCCGCGCTTATCGCGGATATTTTGTTTGAATTTCATGGATTCTGTTTATTCGTTTGCAATAAAATGGATGAATTGTAATGTGTACAGTACTGTGCTACTGTGTCAATTTCATGTTTTTAATAGCCAGAACACTAACATTCGTTTTTCTGCACTCGCCACGCTTGCATCTTAGTGCGGGGAGGCTGGAATTCATCCCGCGGTTTCAAATTGGGATTCCGATGTACATGACGCGTGAAGTGTTAGAATAACGGCCGCTGCATCAGTATGGTTTGACTCCCATTTAACATTTGGGATGCACATTGATACCCTGACATCCAAAACCTATGCGAAACTAGGTGTACTTTACAGGAAAAAATCCTCCCTAAGTCTGCTGGTCAGAAAGTGTATCACACAGCAGATGCTAATGCCAATTATAGACTATGGGGACATAGTATATAGCTCGGCACCCCAAACCCACCGAAGCAAACTTGACACCCTCTACAATTCAATATGCCGTTTTGTTCTCCAATGCAACTACAACACACATCACTGCGAAATGCTCAAAGAACTAGATTGGTCATCACTTGAGTCTAGGCGCAAAGTTCATCTCTCCTGTCTTGCCTTCAAATACTTTCTGGGCAAACTACCCATCTATCTGAACAATCTCCTCACCCCTACCACATGCAGCACTTATCATCTGAGATCAGACTCCAAAAGACTGTTCATGGTCCCAAGGTTCAGCAAAGTATCCGGCCGCTCCTCCTTCTCTTACTGTGCACCTCACAACTGGAACAGTCTACCGGAGACTCTCACAGCCACCACCAGTCAAAGTTCTTTCGAAACTAAAGCTGTCTCACATTTTAATTTGGTCTGTAACTGTTACATACGCCTATAATATATATTATCTCTAACTGTGCATGCAATGTCTTGTATATCAGCGGTGCGCAAACTCCCTGTGACCCCATTACCTGCTACCTCCTCGGTTGCGCCCCCCCTTGCCACTAATGATGCGTCAAATGACACTCCTGGGTCATGTGACGTCACGTGTCCCGCAGCGTCATTTGACGTCACATCTCCAAGGTAACAGGCGTAATTTGATGCCTCGTTGCCATGGAGATGCGTGGACAAGAAGCCGGTAAGTAAATTTTACAGAGGCCTCGTGCTCTTAGCGCAGGGCATCTGTTACCGCCCCGCGGCCCCCCAATAAAGTCTCGCGCCCCCCAGTTTGCGCACCGCTGTTGTATATAATGTATACCCTGTTCACTTGTGTAACTATGTATTGTAACCATGTATTATTTGTCACCTTAACTCTATGCCCAGGACATAATTGAAAACGAGAGGTAACTCTCACTGTATTACTTCCTGGTAAAACATTTTATAAATAAAATACACAAAGCAAGGTATATAAGTACTACATGCAGAGATATACACAAAGCAATGGCCCAATCAGCAGTAAAGGATTAAAAATACACAGTTACCAACACAGTGTTATTACTTACAGTAGAATAAAATAGATTTATTAGCACTTTTGTACTTCAGAGGACATAAAGAAAAATGTATTTGTGTCAGATCTCGTCTTGTTGTTCCAGTTTTTAATCTGCTTCTGCAGCAAAAATTCCCAGCGTTCCCAGCAAGGGGCAGGTCCATGCACTGCAGAGCATACCAATATCCAGGGAAGAACAGATACAGAGGGAATGCTCAGTCACAGCCGCTTCTTCTGCAGAGATAATACTATCACAAATATCTTGGAACTAAAGCAGCACCGTTCCTTATTTCCTTCCCAGCTTCTGCTGGCAATGAAGCAGAGGCTGGGATTTTGTAAGCACCGAATAGAAGAAATTGAGCCAAAAAGTGATTTCCCACATGACGAATAAAGCAAGGGAGCCATACGTGATAAGCAGTGCTGAAGTCGTAAGAAAAAAAACCCCAGATGATATACCGTACCGCGCTACCTGATGGTCCGAACATTTTTAAAGGCCCCTCCACCCCCATATAAAAAACATAAAGTAAACCTAGGGTTTCCACAGGGGTCCCTTGATCAGCGGCCTTGTGTTCACCCCCCCTCTCACACCACCTCACTATCATACCATCTTTTCCCTTTCACACACTCCCCCTATCTCATCCTCTTCCTCCCATATATTTCTCTCACTCTCCCCCCTTTCTTACTCCTCCCTCTCTCTCAGTCCCCCTCTCTCTCACTCTCTTACACACCCTCCCTCCCTCTCTTACACCACCTCTCTCTCACACTCTCCCCCTACTCCCTCACTCCCCCTCCTCTTTGCCTCACACTCAGCCCCTTCCCCACACACACTCAATTCCCCTCCCACCCATCACACTCCATTCCCCTCCCCCCACACACACACACTCAATTCCTCCACAGCACTACTAAAAATTACGTTTGTGTGCCAAAAAAAAGTAGAAAGTGAGTCAAAAGTGTCTACGAAGGTCAGCTTGACGAAATGTAAACCCTAAAAAGGTATTTTAATAGTAATAATTAGCACATAATTAAGTTATGTGTCAGCCACGTGTGTTATTGAAAGAAAGCAGATGTTTTACTATATAGTTAATAATAATAACAAAATGTTATTATTTTCACAGTGTGGCTATTATAAATAATTAGCTAAAGTACGCAGCACTGCTCGGGAATTCGGCAATTGTAAGAAACCAAACAATGCTGGGATTTATAAATGGACAATTACATTTTTTGGTTTCTTAATGGAGAATCCCCCTGCTAAAACAACAACTCCTCCACCCATTATCGTGTCATTGCCTCTGAGGTCCTGAAGTGTGCGAGCGAGCGAGCGCCTCTAACGCTGCATGTGGGACATTGTTCTCTCGTCCCAAACGGTGATCTCGCACGCGGGAAGAACTTTGGCTGCTCTGGTATTTTTGCTCATGTTGCAAATTGAGTTTTCAGAGTGACCAAGAGGAAGTGGTAGCATGAGGGTTGTGTGATGTGATCATGTCATTTGTGATGTCTTTTGTGAATTGTATCAAAACACAGACAAAAACTTGTTCCTTGATCTAAGGCAGGGGTGCGCAGATGGGGGGGCGGGTGATTTTTCTGGGGGTGGGGGGGCGGGGGGGGGCGGTGGTTGTAGAGGCCCCGTGCCCTTCCCCATGACCTTTAAATTAAATGACAGGGGATCGCGTGAGGCCTCTGTAACTCTCAACTTACCTTGATTCTGCCGTCTCCATGACAATGCAGCGTCAGATGACTAACAGCATGCAGATACAGAAGAGTAACAAATTCATGTGTCTTGGTGCGTCAGTGTAAAAAAAGCTATTTTTATGTGTTTTGCGGCAGGTACATCAAATGTTTTGTTTCACTGTGAAATTTTTTTTACCTTTGGTGGGGTGGAGTTAGAGACAGAGATTGGCTTTTGTCGGTGGCGCACATATGCAAATTATATATATTAAAAATGTGCCACTTTTGTGCGTCATAAACGCGTCGATTTTTTTTATATGCAAGGCATTCTTTCAATTCATTAAAAAAAAAACAAAGTGAATTCCTGCGTTTCTCCCATTGGGATAGCAATAAATAGGGAAATAAATATACATAGTGCAAACTAAATCTGTAAGACAAAGGAGACTTTTGGTTACATTCTTTGATCAAATAATGCCAAGCCTGCTAACCAACGTCAAGGTAAGTCTCAATAGCAGGTCCCTATGCTAAATGCATATGTAGCATTGCCTCCCGGCCGCTACTTCTTTTTCCTGGGCCCTTCCGGTGTCAGTCCTGTTAGAAGCAGGCAGTGGATGGGTTAATTCCTTCTTTAGGCTCTGTGTGTGTGTATTACAGACGTGGATACATTCAGGTATTCAAGGACAGGCCTAGCAACCACCAGAGTGTCAGCCTGAGAGAAGGATACTGATTGGTGATCACTGCTTTTGGATGAAGCAATCAGTATTCAACCTGTTCTGATATGGGGCAGGGTTCCAACCCCCAATCTCAGGTTATGCATTCTGACACTCTCCTAAATTCAGTTAGAAGAAGAAGTTCTAGAAGGAGAAGAGTTCTGTTTTTCTCCTCCACCTGTGGAGCGAGGAGCCTCTTCCTCCATCCCACCAGGGGATGGAAGGGAAGAGTAACAGGCCTGAAAGGGGCCAAATGCCTGAGTCAGGGCTCTGACCAGCATGGGAGAAAAGGGATACTTCTGTACTTGTTGTACTGTTGTCATCTGCCTGCAATAAAGCAAGTTGTATCAGAAACAGTGTAATTACTGCCTGCTGCCTGCTGCTGTTAAGAAGAACAAGGTGTCAGCATGGCCCATCCCCTGCCCCTGCAGAGAATCTGTGCTGACTGGAGGCGCTGAGGAATAAAAGGTAACCTTCATCCCTGTTCTGGCTCTCCCCACACCATCGCGGAGCACTCAGCCCTCCTGTTATGCCTCTTAGGAGGCTCAGAGTGACACGTTCAGTGTCAATAAAGTTTTGCTATTGAGACACGCATTATAACCAATCGGAGCCTCTGCTCGAATGAGCAGTAAGCCGATTGGATAGCGGGCCATGATGTCACGGGTTTGGCGCAAACAGGAACTGTATTTAGATGCTGGGTGATTAGTACAATAATATACACCGTGATAAAGGGCACACGGCCCGAAACGCGTAGGTGTGGTGATTTTTTGAGCTCTCTAGGGGTTATGTTGGATCCATTTCAAGAATACAGGAATCATTTTATTGTGAGCCTCCTCCTGTTTTTATGGCCCTTCTCCATTTTGTCTCCTGACTATTTTAAGGAAAAGGTGGAATCCATACGTCAGAACATCCCCTCTGTTTCCTCCTCCCATCCTACACAGCTTCCTAACTCTCCTCCTGCCTTCCTTGACTCTGTTTCCACTGTCTCAGAGGAGGATATGCCACTGCTGATCTCCTCTTCTCCCTCTACCACTTGCCCTCTTGACCCCATTCCCCCCCATCTCCTAAAACCTCTTGCTCCTACTATAATCCCTATACTCACATACATTTTTCACTTCTCCCTCTACTTTGGTACCTTTCCCTCCTCCTTCAAACATGCAACAGTTATACCATTACTCAGAAACAGCAAGCTTGACCCTACCTGTCTTTCTAACTATCGACCTGTCTCCCTCCTGCCTTTTGCCTCTAAACTCATTGAACGTCTTGTATTCTCTCGCTTGCTCCATTTTCTCAACACCTATTCTCTCCTAGACCCTCTACAATCTGGCTTCCGCACTGCTCACTCGACTGAAATAGCCCTCACTATAATAACTAATGACCTCCATGCTGACAAAGACAGAGGTCATTACACTCTGCTCATATTACTCGTCCTTTACCATCTGATAAATCAACTTGAGAAGTTTGTCCTGCTCTGTGGACAATCTCATACAGTACCTCAAACTTGCCCAATATTTGCTTTTAATTACTTACTTTAGAAGAGGATCATTAACTTTGCATGAACACATCCCCCTTTGTTACTTTGCATATAATGCCAAAGGCAGCAGAGTGCCAGATCTAGTCTAACATTTTTAGGAAAACCAGTAACTCCAGGAAAAGTTCTAGCAATTTGCTGGCGTATTAGAGTTTGCAACAGCTTTTAGTGTTTGTATTGTACATGATCTGCTTAGAGTTGGTTGTAGGAGAAAGTTTCAAGAATGCATCAATAGTGAGGGTTTTGGGAAGAGGAAGAATCAGTGTTTTCTAATGAGTTTTGGAGGGTTAGAAGTATGTTGTGATACAAAGGAGCCTATTCAAGTAGCTTCGATAAGTGACTTAACGCTTGTGAAGTGCACTTTACAAGCGTTTTTCCATGTTTAGCTTATTCAGTAAGCTGTGATAACATGTCAAAATCGCCTGTAAACTGCTTTTTTACAAGCGTTATCATGCTTGCAAAAACAAACCATGCAGTAGGTATAAAACCACTGAAATGTGCATTTTGTGCCAATAACTGCTATTCCGATGCTAGGGGAGGAGGAGATACCTAATAGGTTTGTCCAGTTGTATATATGTCCCCTCAAACCTCCCTCCACATAAATTAGGGAGAGAGAGATGCCTGTGCTGAAAAATTAACATACTTAAGTACCCGTGGAGATATCCTAATGTCTATTTAAAGTATATTTATATGAGTCACACATCTTAAAATATAGCCTTTCGACCAATCGGTTTAAATACCCTTGTGATGAAGGGGGTACCAGTGTCGGACTCAACAGAATTAGAACCCACAACACTCCTCCGTCATTTACTTTGACATACGGTATTTAAAATACGATATATCTTACTGAGTACCGTTTTTTCACAAGTTTCATACCGTGCGGTAGTAACATGCAAACACAGGAACCCTTGAGGTGAGCACAGCAATCTATACTGACGAGCAGCACAAACTGGAGGATTTGTATTGCTTTTCCTTCCCTCCCAGACTCATTTCAGTTCAGGTTTTTCTGTATGGAGTATTTGTGCAGAAATGTGCTCTAATAAGAGAGAATAATCTCTCAGCTAATAGAACATTAGTGTCAGTTTATTTTAGGTTTTACCTGTTGATTGGTACACTCTCCTGAGATTTATGGTTAACCTGATGTGCAGTTTATTGCTCTAATAAGAGAGAATAGTCCTGTCAGCTGATTTTAAGACTAGTGTCAGTTTTGGTTGCACTTAGGGATTTGTAAGGTGTAGTTTGATTTTCAGCTAAATGTTGACTGTGTGAGGTGTGTTTGGGTGGAGGTATATTATATAGGGAAGTACCACCGACTATTTTAGTCTGTGGGAACAGGGCTGAAGAAGGGGGATTTTGGTTCCCGAAACGTTCGTTGCCCCCCTATATTTTATCACCTTGACTTGAGCGTTTGTTATACGTTGTTCTTGTTCCTCCCCTCCCTTTTATCCTTCCTCCCCCCCCCCCCCGGTTGTGGTTCCCTTTGTACTTCCTCCATCTTTCTTCCTCTCCAGACTTATAACTTATTGTTTAGCCCTTGTTTCCATGTAAAGTTCTTTCCTAGCCCAGAATAGGGTTGGCTTATGTAAGGCAATTTTCTTGAATATACCTGTATCATTGTTATTTCCTTATTGATGTCTCTATCTGAATTTTTCATACTGAGTGCTGGGAACCACTATATCTATTGGTTATTGTTCTGAGGGGGCCAGGGGTCCCTCTCTGTTTCCGTGCACCAGATCAGAAATGTATTTACTTAAATAACCTACTGTGGTGGAGTGCTGCTTAACTCACATACTTTTTTTTTAACATACAAACACGTTCAATGTTGCAGTGATAACATCGCAGCTGCCTGAATAGGCCCCAGAGTAATTGTAATGCAGCGTGTTCATGTTCTGGTAAAGTCAGATTCTTCTAGCCAAGCAATGCTGCTTTATGTTTTACATGTCTACATCTCTGTATCAGAAATACATTATCCTGGGCATACATTTTCCAGTGAGGATTTCATGCAAATATTGGTTACAGCTATTGAATTCCTACCAGCATGGAATTACTATGGGAAAACCTCTGTGTGGATGCTAAACTCTCTTCTCACTCATTGTTGCATTATTCCATAGAACACTTTCTGTCGCATCAAGCCCATTTTAAAAGAATGGACAATAAGGTGTTTTCAGGCGCTGGAAGGGGACTTATGACACAGCACACCGTAAAGGACCTTACTGTTTTCTTAAATAGCCCCCTGCAAAATTGGGAATGTTTTGGTGCAGAAAGTCAATTTTTAGCCAGGGTTCTAATTGTTTTTCTATTGAGGATCCAGTATTCTGCTGCTTTGTATAAATGACCGTCTTTTATACTACAGCACTGACCTCGCTGAGTCTTAAAGATATAACTTCTTCCATATGAGAAAAAAGATAAGAATGCCTGCAGTATGTAAGCATATTCCCCAGTACTCCCGATGTGGGGTTGTTGCCTAGTTACCTGGTGAGCTGGATGTGTACATTTGGAAAAGCCTGCCTGGCTTCGTGAAAGTTAAAATCATCAACTAAATGTGATTTGGCAGCTGGCAGCTTCAACATTCATCTTCTGTAGCAGGCCAAGAGTCAGATACCTAAATCTGCAAGGGTGACATTCTCCTGCTGTGTGACACATTGCATGCTGATCAAAAGCACGTCTTCCTGCAGCAACCAACACTGACCCCTTCAGCCTGTGAGACATTTCCCGGCAATCACTGTGGCGTTCATAGGAAAAACATCATTTTGAGCTATAAGACAGGGTCGTAATTACCATCGCATGCTCATGTATCATGATCACATAATAATGATCATTGGTAATCCATTACCTGCCTGCTGGTAAGGTACAGTCCCCAAGACTAGGAGGCTTTTTGTGCCCTAGTACCTACTCCAAATGTCATTAAGCTAGCTGCTTTATCTCTGTCTCTACAACATACAGAACACCTACAAGCTCAAATTTAACCCCCAAAATACCCACAACATATATATAAGCATATAAGTTTCACAGAGGAGTGCTACTGAGCATGGCAATATATATTTAAAACCAGAGACATAACATAAAACACAGACAAAGCTCAGTGCACATCCAGAAAAACTTATATACGGTACAGTGCCTAAATATACATGTATAAATAACTAATAAATAAAATGGTCTTTTAGTTTAACATTTTGGCCAAATTGTTGTAAGCCCTTGAGCCAAACTTCACGGCAGACCACGTTTCAAGGGTCCCTACACTAATATAAATTCTTAATAACCTGTGCATTGCCAGGAAGAACTTTTGCAACTTATATTGACAGATTTATTATAAATCATTCTTCCTGGCAATGCAGATTTAGAAACGTGGTCTGCCGTGAAGTTTGGCTCAAGGGCTTACAACAATTTGGCCAAAATGTTAAACTAAAAGACCATTTTATTTATTAGTTATTTATACATGTATATTTAGGCACTGTACCGTATATAAGTTTTTCTGGATGTGCACTGAGCTTTGTCTGTGTTTTATGTTATGTCTCTGGTTTTAAATCTCTGTCACTACAGTAAGGATTCACTAACACTGTAAATATCCACGTTCACACTGTAAGCAGAATATAGAGAGAAGACTAAAGTGTTCTCCGCTGCACTCATGCACAATGATTCATCATGATTATGTGAGTGGGATTTGCCCTTTAGATTGTTGCATATTTTTTTATTTGTGGGGTGATAGTGACAAAATGCACAATGTGTGGGGGATTTGCCCCATTCTCATAAGGCAGGAACGAGCACACACATAAATTAAAAAAGGTGAATATTGATCGATGTTTCGGTACACAACATGCACCTCATGCATTACCTTTCATTTGGAGTGGTGCACCACCCTGATGTGTGTGTGTGTGTGCTTATGTATTATCTGTGTGTCTGCTTATGTACAGTATGTACGTATCTGTGTGTGTGTGTACTTATTTATATCTGTGTGTGTGATTTTGTCTGTGTGTGTGTGCTTATTTATGTTTATCTGTATATGTGTGCGTATGTATGTAGCTCTGTGTGTGTGTGTGTGCTTATGTATGTATGCTTGTGTGTGCTTATGTGCTTATGTATGTATGTATGTGTGCTTATATATGTATAGCTGTGTGTGTGTTTATGTACAGTATTAATTTATTTGCGTAGGTGTGCATGTCTGTATGTCAGTGCACGCCCGTGTTCCTGTACGTATTGTATGTATATTTAAAAATGTGAGTGTATACTGTATGTATGTGTATATATATTGTACTGTATGTTTCATTTTTGGCTCCAAAAGAAGGTTTAAGACAATGTCCATTCTTGGGAATATATAAAGAATCTGTACTAATAAACTGCTGATATTAACACCTACTTTAGGATTTTATTAGATGTTCTGGTGCTACTTCTGCCAGTTTAGCAGTAGCGAGTCTTATATTTAAGCTCCATAAGGGGAACCCAGCTGGTAGGGCGTAGCTTATTTGGGAGATCATAGAAGCTGCTGGCAGAAGAAAAAAAGTGGCCTGATATAACTGTCACATACGCACACACGCACACGCGCACACACACACACGCACAGACACGCACATGCACACGCGCACACACACACGCACAGACACGCACATGCACACGCGCACACACACACACGCACAGGCACACACACACACGCACAGACACGCACATGCACACGCGCACACACACACATGCACAGACACGCACATGCACACGCGCACACACACACACGCACAGACACGCACATGCACACACACACACGCACACGCACAGACACGCACATGCACACGCACTGTAAGTTCCAGACGATTTTGGCGTAAAACCCCCTGGAAGGACAATAGAAAAACAACCAAATATGGTGTGGTATGTTGGAACAGAAGTGGGATATAATATCAGGTTAAGAAATGCCCTCGCATAACATAACCTGCACCTGGGTGTAGTATCTAAATGATCTTTCCTTTACGTAGTCCTGAATTCCCCTCATTTGTTTCTCAGAAGAGTACCTCAAAATAAATAGGTACAAATAGTGCAGATCCTTATTTTTATCTATAAACAAAGTTGAAATCACACTTATAAAGTAGTGTACGGAATTAGCATATCCCCGAGAGACCCAGCTGGGCAGAGAAAGCGACTCATGGTGAGATTGCAGTCCGAACGCCAACTCCTCGTGTTCTCCAGGCTCTGCCCTTGGGAAATGATATCACCTGGAGTTCCATCCGGCGTTCCGTCCGGCGTTCCATCAGCTGATGCTCCGACTATCATTACCCGGTGGGAAGTCTGAGAACTGATAGCCGGAGCCCCAGCTGAGAGAGACACGCCGGACAAGTCTTAACTCCACTGGCTAGGTAATCCACAGGTGAACCAAATTAGTTCAGTTTACCTTATCTAAAAAGGGAAGAGAAAAAGCATCCCTGGGCAGCAGTCTCTCTCAGAAGGTGAGAGAGAGCAGACAGGGGCAGACAGGATGCTCACGCTTCCGCCAACCCTAAAGAAATAGAGCTCCAAGGTAAGGCGCTAAATTGTACTTCCACATCCTGTTGGACTGATTCTAACCTAGTTAGCTAGTCTATTAGATTGGCTCTGTTATGTTTAGTTAGCCGCCCTAAAGGGTAGTAGGCTTTTGTTTTATGCTTTGTTTTCCTTAAAGGGACAGTGTGCCTAATGTGTTGTGGACAAATAAAATCACCAAAATATTATTTCACTGGAAGAATTGTGTTGCCTACTCACTAACCATGACCATCCTGTCACTATATATATATATATATATATATATATATATATATATATATATATATATATATATATATATATATATAATGATATATATATATAATGATATATATATATAATTAAAAGATCACTTGTGAGCATATTCACGTCTTGTGTGTGTGTGTGTGTGTGTGTGTGTGTGTGTGTGTGTGTGTGTGTGTGTGTGTATTTGCACATATACACACATGCATAACTGTGAGGCCATTTGAAAAAATGAATTTCATGCCCTTGCATGAATTGCATGCGCTGCTGCGAACTCTGAGTCAGGCGGCAGCGCTCGGGATCCTGCTTTGCATTTGTGGGTATGTGCGACCACAGACTGTAGCGTGACATCGTGTTTAGTGATGGGAGTAGCGACCCCCAATTTGTTTTGGTTTCAGCCTCCAGAAACTGAGAGCCAGCCATATGTACATTATAACCACTGACATTTTTTGCATTGAATGGGATTTAAGTGTTTTTATGATGAACTCTGAGCTCCTACAAGACAAAATTGAGCAAGAAAGCCAAAATGCAAATATACATTCATAAATAAATAGCAAATTCATGTGTCTCTAGAATTTAAAGAATCCTTCTTAATGTTATCAAGTAGGTGTCTATACCAGGTAGGTGTTAGGAAAGATCTTCTACTCCATATGTGGTGGCCTTTTCTTCAAGAATATTCCCAAACTCTCTAATATTAAAGTATTATAATGGGTTAGAAAAGCACAAATACACCTCTCAAGTGTGCCGATTTACTTTAATAATCAAAGGTTAAAAAATCTAAAGGGATAAATCCCACTCACAAGTAGAGTGCTTTTAAATCAGCTCAAAGAGTGAGCATTTCATGTCGAAGGGGATATCTCCTCTCTCACCACCACTGTTCTCTGTAGTAGAGCCGCCTGGTAAGCTGGGGATGCCGCCGCCAGAGCCGACATGCGTTAACTCCCTGTTCACTTCTAGGTTGCGCCTCCTTTGTTATGAAGTTGCTTGGGGGTGCTTTACAGGATCTCTTGGACCACGCCACTCCAATTCAGAATCGCCCTCATGGACCTTTACACCTTAGCCCACAAGGATGCAAATGATGGTTTTGCAAACCGGGTAAGGCGATTCTGAATTGGAGTGATGTGGAATTCTATACTCTCCTAAGAAACTTCTAGGGTTTACTATTGGAGAATATTAGTCTTAATGGAACAGGTGCTGGCAGCTGCTATGTTTGTAAGACCTACAGTAACAAATAATAAATCATTCTGTTTCCATGGATGTCAGCATTGGGCAACAGGCATTTGTAATAGCAAACAGCTTGGCTCCAGTGGTTCATTGATCCTACAGTAATCGAAAATATCTGTTGGTAAACAGTTCAAAGTCCCATGTGTAACAGATGGGCCATTACTAAGCTCTAAGATTCACCTTGAACCATAATAAGTTCCATAAATATTCATAAAGTCAAATTGTAGTCTCAGCAACAGCTGTAATTTGCAGGTAAGTAGGTATTATGATATACAGGTAAAGTCCAGTGTGGGTTGAATTGGAGAGACGGAGAGATATATAGGGATGAGATGTGTATTGATACACAATCTCTAAGCTGCAACACTTGGTGTGGGGGATATGCACAACAGAGGAAAAGTATCAAATTACCTCTGAAGCCCCCTCTCCGAATGTAGTGTTGATCGTAGCCTCCCTGTTCCTCCGTTAGCGCGGTGCAGAGTATGGCAGCTCTGTGTAAAGCACCGTCTCCCCCACGTCGGATAAAATCAAATCCTGTGTGATGTGCACCTGCACGGCTGCTGCGCGTCACACCAATCCGGGGTATAGGCGCAGGAGATCAACATAGGATGGGCTGGATGAAGAGACTGTGCAAAAAACTATGCAAAAGCACTCAGCAACTCACCAGGTAGATGAAAAGTAAAATAAATTTATTAAACTACATAAAACAAAGATGCTTACTGACAGTGTTAGACAAACCTATACATTTGCACGCCCCGGGCGAGTGTATTTAACATCGTGGCGAGCTCATATTGGCCCAAGCAGCACACATGTGGTACTAGGTGGCGAGTAGATTTTTTGGTGATTTGTCGACCACTGCTTACTGAAACAAAACAGGGGGAAAGCACTCCCACTAGTTTCACGCTTCTACAGCGCTTTCTCAAGGAGAAGGAGAAGATACTCCTTGAGAAAGCGCTGTAGAAGCGTGAAACTAGTGGGAGTGCTTTCCCCCTGTTTTGTTTCAGTAAGCATCTTTGTTTTATGTAGTTTAATAAATTTCTTTTACTTTTCATCCACCTGGTGAGTTGCTGAGTGCTTTTGCATAGTTTTTTGCATAGTTTTTTGCACAGTCTCTTCGTCCAGCCCATCCTACGTTGATCTCCAGTTCAAAGTTCCAGTTTGCAGATGGAGTAAAGAGGAGTTTCAAGAGCAATAGATTCAATTGCACTGAGCACTGTTATGTGCCCCAGCATGCACTGTTATGTGCCTCAGCATGTACTGTTATGTGCCCCAGCATGCACTGTTGTTACATTATAACCAGGCTCTTTAACAAGTTCTCTAAATGGGCTAGATCAGAAAACATGTCGAAGTAGAAGGGCCACAAACGTATTGTAATGTATTTTAGATACATTTAAAGACTACATTTTTTATAATGTAACATTTTGCCAACACTTATAACATATGTACCATACATATTTACATTACCGTATATAACATATGTACCATATATATATTTACATTACTGTATATAACATATGTACCATATATATATTTACATTACCGTATATAACATATGTACCACATATTTACATTACCGTATATAACATATGTACCATATATATATTTACATTACCGTATATATCATATATACCATATATATATTTACATTACCGTATATAACATATGTACCACATATATTTACATTACCGTATATAACATATGTACCATATATATATTTATATTACCGTATCTTACAAGTAAGTTTAGAGTGAAAAATTGCACTTACTGAGGCTTCCTAAGCAACTATTCTGAAATTAGCAGGCGCAGAGAGTCAGGACTGTTCCCTAGCCACTAGTTGAAGACCCTGCAGTACAATATACTGTAGGTTGGGGGTGCGACATTGTCTTTAGGGGGTGCGGGGTTTACAGAGGCCCCGCGCTTCCCGAAGGCACTTAAATTAAAGGCCAGGCAAGCGGCAAAGGCTTCTGTAACCTAAACTAAACTGCACTTACCTTAGTTCAGGAGGCTTCTGGAGGCGCGTCTGCAAATTACGCCGTGTGATCATGTGACGTCACGTTACCATGGCAACGTGACATCATGACGCCCAGAACGCCGGAGCCGAGGTAAGGGGGGGGGGGCGCGGAGAGGGGGACAGCCGGCAGGGGGGCACAGGGAAAAAAGGTTGTGCTCCCCTGCTGTAGGTTATGTATACATTTTTGTTAAGCTATTTATTTCAGTAGGATCTATCAGCAGATATTGAGCAATTTCTAACTCCTGAGATATATATATTGTTGTTTACATCATTGTTATGTTAAACTGTATCCTTCTTGCGAAACAATGAGTTAGCCTGTTTATTAATGGATGTGGCACATTTAAAGAACTTCTCAAATAGAGATTCGTTTTAACCCCTTCTTTTGTGACTGGTATAATCGAGTGCAGATAAACTGTATTTTAGATTGTGTTAATAGGTAAATTGTATTGATTTGCTTTATTCAGTTTGATCAGTAGGGTCTAGTTCGGTACAAATATAGGGGCGTTCGCTCCTCTACCTTAAAAGAGGACTCATGTGTTTGAAGCAAGGAGTATCCGGAGCTAAACCCCGCTGATTTCCGCTCCGGGACCCCCTACTTCCTGAGATACTTACCTCAGAAGGGGGGGGGGGTTATCTCTGTGCAGTTTAAATGTTCTTCATCATTCGAGCCAATAGGAAGCCGCAAGGAATGATGTCATGGTTTCCTATTGGCCTGCAGGACATTTAAAGTTGTCATTTCGATTGCCCCATCTGGGCAGCTACCGGCACCCCCTATGGAGGTAAGTATCTCGGGAAATATGGGGTCCCCGGGGCTGAAATGAATGTGGTTCACCTCTGGAGACCCCCTGCTTCAAATCTGTTATTTTTATTTTATTTAAAACACACACAGAAATTGTCGCCAGGATTGCGTCTTTAATGGATGATATTTATTTATAAAAGGTTTTACCAGGAAGTAATACATTGAGAGTTACCTCTCGTTTTCAAGTATGTCCTGGGCACAGAGTTAAGACAAATAATACATGGTTACAAATACAGTTACATAAGTGAACAGGGTATACATTATATACAAGACATTGCATGCACAGTTAGAGATAATATATATTATAGGCGTATGTAACAGTTACAGACCAGATTAAAATGTGAGACAGCTTTAGTTTTGAAAGAACTTAGACTGGTGGCGGCTGTGAGAGACTCCGGTAGGTTGTTCCAGTTTTGGGGTGCACGGTAAGAGAAGGAGGAGCGGCCGGATACTTTGCTGAACCTTGGGACCATGAACAGTCTTTTGGAGTCAGATCTCAGATGATAAGTGCTGCATGTGGTAGGGGTGAGGAGATTGTTCAGGTTGACGGGTAGCTTGTCTAGAAAGTATTTGAAAGCAACACAGGAGAAATTAACTGCGCCTAGATTCAAGTGATGACCAATCTAGTTCTTTGAGCATTTCGCAGTGATGTGTGTTGTAGTTGCATTGGAGAACAAAACTGCATATTGAATTGTAGAGGGTGTCAAGTTTGCTAAGGTGGGTTTGGGATGCCGAGCCGTATACTATGTCCCCATAGTCGATAATTGGCATTAGCATCTGCTGTGCGATACGCTTTCTGACCAGGAGACTTAGGGAGGATTTGTTCATCTAAAGTACACCTAGTTTTGCATAGGTTTTGGATGTCAGGGTATCACTGTGCGGCTCAAATGTTAAATAGGAGTCAAACCATATGCCCAAGTATTTAAAACTAGTAATAGGAGTTAGCGTGGTATTAACGTTTGTTCTGATGTGGAGCTCAGTCATTGGAAGCTTTAAAAATGTAGCCCTGGTCCTAAATATCGTTTTAACAGTCTTGTCAGTATTTGTTTTGGGAAATCCAATTTTCAAGTCTCAAAAAGTCAGACTGAAGTATGTGTTTAAGGTCGGAGAGGCTATGGCTGTGTGCATATAAGATTGTGTCATCTGCATACATGTGTATTGAAGCTCCCTTACAAGCTGTAGGAAGATCATTGATGAACACTGAGAAGAGTAGGGGCCCCAGAACAGAGCCTTGCGGGACGCCACAGGTGATATCCAAGGGGTTGGAGTTAGAGCCCGAGATATACACATGTTGGGATCTACCTGCTAGGTAGGAATTAAACCAGTTTAAAGCATGCTTCCCTATTCCAGAGCTCTGGAGTATAGCTCTGCATGTAGTACTTACAGTATATACCTTACTTTATGTATTGCGCTGCATGTAGTACGATATGCAGTACCTTGGTTTGTGTACTGCTCTGCATGTAGTACTTATATACAGTACCTTGCTTTGTGTGTTGCTCTGCATGTCGTACTTATATACCTTGCTTTGTGTATATCTCGCATGTAGTACTTATATACTTTTCCTTGCTTTGTGTATTGCGCTGCACAATGTTGGGATCTACCTGATAGTTATAAATGAAACTAGTTTAAAGCATGCTTCCCAATTCCATAGCACTGGAGTTTGTTAAGCAAGATAACATGATCAACAATATCAAAAGCCTATGCAAAATCTAGGAATATTGCACCAGTGAGTTGTCCCATTTCCATTCCACATTGGATCTCATTGCAAACTTTTAGCAGGGTAGTTACTGTGGAGTGTTTGGGGCGAAATCCAGATTGGAATTGGCTAGGGAAATGTGTCTTGGTGTTGTAATCGCTTAATTGGGAGTGGACACATTTTTCCATGACTTTGGATAGTATTGGGAGAAGAGAGATTGGCCTGTAGTTTGAGACCGTGTTTTTGTCCCCACTTTTGAAGATTGGGACAACTCTGGCAGTTTTCCAGGTCATGTTGCAGATGTGCGTGAGATATAAAAGAGAGTCAAGCCATTGCACACATGTAAAACGTAGTTGCAAGAAAGTAACTTGAACGAGTTCATAGCTAAAAAGTTACAATTTGTAACGATACGTACCTTGTCTATGTTCTCTCCCACTGAACAAACTACTCTAAAACTACCGAATGAAATGTACTGTACAGTGGGACAGTTCAGACCAGCGCCCACTACACTCTCTTCTTGTATCTTCTGTTTTCTTTCAGTGCTGTTATGATGTGAAATAAGGAGTTTTATGTTGGATGCTTGTGACCCAGAACTATGTCCTCGGCACAACCAATTTACAGAGTACATTAGATTGAAACACTTTAATTCCCTAAGATGTCGTTTCTCATGTATTACTTTTCTCTTCCTGCAGATGCTCATGTACCGCCAGCTAACAAATGCCATTAACACGTAATTCAGGGTGTAAATATAACAGTGCTACAGTAGGTGCCATCACCAATTGAATAAACTTGTCATTGCAAAAGAAGGGAATTCCTCTTTATCTTGCTTTCCAGGATGAAACATGAACTCTTACATTTGACAGTTTCAAACCACAATGAATTAATGGCTCTTGATGATAAGGTTTTATGATGAATCCACAGCCGTTCCACTTAGGAAGATGTACTCAGGTTAAGTTAACATAGAAGCTCTCCCGTATAACACTTCCTGTCTATTTTAAATCTGATTTATGATCAGATACATTTTACTTTTAAAATGATTATTTCTCCAGACGTATGCACTCAAGAAGGTGATTGCAGCGACACAGAAATATGGACGTAGAAACAGACCAAGAAAAATTCACACACATTAATTAGTGCAAGAAATATATTGCAAATGCCACAAACCAAAACATTTACAAATAGAATAAGTGTTTGGGATAGACAGAAGCCTATTCTACATGTAAGAAACAGGAGGATCTATGAGAGCAGGGGTGGCCAACTCCAGGCCTCAAGGTCAACGACTGAGCCATTGATTGAGCCACCTGTGCTGAAGCAGGGATATTCTTAAAACCTAACCTGTCGGTGGCCCTTGAGGACTGGAGCTGCACACCCGAGGCTGCAAAGTGTTTACTCCTTAGTCAGGGATCCACAAATCCCCAACACCAGCAGAAATATATAGAGTAAAGGTTAGCTAGCTTGGGTAAGGTTTTTTTCACATTATTTGTATAATTTCTGTATTTTTCCATTTTCTAAGACAGCCCCCCAAGGGGCGTATTACTCATCAGCACTGTGATAAAATGTACTGTCAGTTGTCATTTTGGCAGAGAGAACTTGCTTGATATCTTTCCTTGTGTACACACGTATGCAATAAAACTCACCTGATTATTCTGAACCCTTTTGATTTATTGATATTATTCTACGCCCTTTCACATTGGCCACTCCTGTAATAGAGGCTTGGGATTTACAACTGATGAGACCCACTTCCGCCTTAGTCTGCCCATTTTCCTTTCTGTTGCCAGTTTCTATGTTCTATTGGAAGGAAGAAACAAGTCTCCCCTATACAAATTGGTATCCTCCTGCCAGATTTCTACCTCTTCTGTATTCATTGGCATCTATACCAGAGTGTTGCTCCTCCACCTTCTCACCCAGACAAAATTTAAATAGCACAACATAGTCTTTCTATAATGAAATCTCATATTTTTGCATACATATTAGTTTAGTGAGCATGGCCAAATATCCTCTTAGAACCAGCACAAAATAAATGCTCAAAAACAACCAAACAAAAATAAAACAGTGTGCCGCTTTCTAGGATACATTAATTCCTGCATAATTAGAACAATTCCATTGGCCATTTAGGTGACAACTTATTTTGCCACATTAAGGATATCGCTTGGACCAAGAAGCCCTGAAATCTAGGATGTGGTATTTGACTTGAATTAGATAAAGCATTGATAGCTTGAGGAAGTATAATAATACAACTCTATGCCCATAAGACTTTTTTTGTGGGGGCTTCATGCATTAGTAAAATGATCTGAACATGAGTAGCACTACTGGATACATTCCATTTCCACCTGTTTCTTATAGCACGAGCTACTGTAAGCTATAGGCTGCTAAAAATAATTGACATATTTGGGATACCATGGAAGCTTGAGGTATATTAAATATTTTAGAACTCCATAGGTCTAATGACAGCCGATGTAGAAATTCTGACACACAAATGACTCTAAAGCTAAAGCAGTTAATTAAGCTTCATATTAGCAAAGCTAAAGAAGAAAAAAAGAATTGTCAGGCTGCTTAAAATATTGTAATTCAAAGCTACCAAAGTGTCTTTATTCATTGCTTCCATAAGCAAATTAAGATACGCTGGGAAATAATATGAAATGGAACATCTTAGACTTCAAACGTTTTGCATAGTCTTTCAAAGTGCTTTTTTCTTCTTATGTAAATGTAAAGATAATTCTGATTGTACAATGAGGCCATGTACCGCACAGGGAAAAGACCCCAGTTACCTTAATAGGAAAGAGAATTGATATTAACATAAAAGCACCTTTAATTAAAGTGTTCCCATGTACTCGGTTTCCAAGTAATTAGCCAGTACTCCTCTAAATTCCAGCACCACATACTGTACTACAAATTGACTGAGGTCACTTCTCCGGATTGGGTTTAGTGAGGAGAGGAACGACATGAATATCATGTAAGTGTAGTCTGGAACGTTAAACTCTTGTTTACAGTGACAAACTGATTTAAGGGGCTCAAAAAACGCGAGGAGCTGGAACTACAGTATGTAACACAGGGTTGAAAGGTGTGTTTATGTATGTTTATATTATACTGTACAGTATATAGATACCAAAATAATCATTTGGGTTTGAAGTGGATATAAGGAAAAGCAGCAGTTCGCCCTTTGTAACAGCAAGTACCATCACAACTGGAATTTCCGTTTGCTGTTCTGAGGTTTGCTATGGTCACTTCTCTGTGTATTTTGTTCAGCTTATGTCATAGAAGGGAGCTGTGTTTCAAGGGCACTTTTGTTTACAGCAGGGGGTGGCCAGCCCCAGTCCTCAAGGGTCACCAACGGGTCAGGTGTTAAGGATAGCCCTGCTTCAGCACAGGTAGCTCAGTCGTTGACTGAGCCACTGATTGAGCCGCCTGTGCTGAAGCAGGGATATCTTTAAAACCTGACCTGTTGGTAACCCTTGAGGAGTGGGGTTGGCCACCCCTGGTTTACAGCCTCAGCTCAATTGAGCTTTTTATGTTCAACAAAGTTCACTGATAAACAGCGGTGGTCCACCATGTCCTATAGATTTTAGCACTTTAAAGTTATAGCCACAAGTAAGGCCAGTCATTTCAATGGATGTTACTTTATTGTTGATGTCAGTGATAATTACTGTTGATTTATGAAACATTCAGAACTCAAAGTCAGAGGCAGAGTTACCATTAAAACGCATGGGGCTTATTCTACAAGCACGGAAGTTGTCATCGCCAAACCGCCCGGTTCGGCATGTTCACAAGAAGCGGAATGAAATGTGAGGAACAACGGTATTCTCGATTGCAAACCGCTGCTTCTAAACCACTTCTGAAAAGAGTGCCAAACCACCCGGTTTAACAGCCAAACCACCCGGATTTCACGCACTTTCGAAGCAGAATGACCTGAGCTGGTGCCAACTCCCTCCCCAGTCTGACTTATGGGATTCGCTCTCTCAGCCAAACCCAGATTTCAGGCTCTGGATGGAACTTGCAATAGCGATCTTGCCACCCTTTAGGTGGTGTTAAAAAAATGCTAGTTTTTAGAATAGCAGTTATGGGCAAAAAATGCGAGTTTGAGGCTTTTTTGACAAACCGGTTTGATTGTCAGAGCAGGAGTAAAACTGCTTCTAAAAAAAGCCAGTTAGCCACAGTTTGGACATGGGATAAGGGCTTACAGAATAGCAAAGCGCGCCCATCCGCTTCATGTCACATTATCCTGAATATGAAAGTATTTTACCAGTCATTTTTTAGATGTTACTAATATGCTATCTTATGTGTTACATCTATCTACATTCCAAAGAAAAGTAAGGCAGACGCGATACTGTACCCTTAATAGGTATTTCTTCCTTGTATTTAGCTAATCACTGGTCTTACGGTACTATCCTCAATTTCTATAATCTGAGAGGCTCCCTGCAGGAAATGTTCATACACCCTTCACTCTAAATATATAAAGACATTATATACACATATATATATATATATATATATATACACACACACACACATATAACATTCCTAGCTGTCCTGTTTGAAAGTACATTTCTTGGCTTAATCCATGTTAACATCACCCGAAGAAGAGATCACTGTATCTCGAAAACTCACACAAATAAAAGCATTTTGTTAGCCACAGAACGGTATCGACTATTTTTTTTTATTTTATATATATATATATATATATATATTAAAAAAAGAGAAATCACACACTCCATAGCATAAAAAAATGTAGTACTTTTAATACAGATGAAGAAATAGGTTAAAATAAATGCACTCCCAAGGATAGCTTTATTAAAGCATTTGTGACGTATACATCATATTCACCAGCCAGCTAGTTCCCAGCACAATGTATGGATCAACTGGCACAGGTAAAGTAGATGCCTGTAAGAATAGAGAACCCATGATAACCGGAAGTAACACCAGAAGGATTCCAAAGTCCTGGAGGACACTGGATACATTATATGAACCCGCTTGTATGACGTGCAAGGAGTTGTAAATCCTGATCTGTTTGCAGAGAGTGAGCTGACGCCTCGTCTCCGTTAGTGTGATGACGTCAGTGCCGTAACCCGACTCAAGATGTTGACTTCATCAGGGGTTAGACTGTGTGCTAAGCAGTATTGTATGTAGGGAGGGGAAAGAAACCAGAACCCTATGTGATGCACTCAACTCTACTAATATGAAAATAATAAAGTTTTATTAATATCTATTAAGGTAAACATAGAAAAAAGTTTAAAACCTAAACAGTGTACTTGAGAAATCCTAGGTGTGGATCTATCTTAATGGTCAGATGGCAGTGGTAATCACCTTTAAATAGCCATATAAGCTAGACTGGACTTGCAGTCAGATACAGATATAAAACACATCGCACTTGAACCTGATAGCTCAAAAAATGGACACTTAGTGAATTCCCTCAGGATAATAGTACACAAAGTGTTAATCCTAAAGTGCCATGGGGTGCAGTGATACACGGAGAGGAACACTGAAAACTTTGGGCACTGTGTAACAATGTCAGTGTATTACACATAGCATTAGTGCCTGCACAAATGAAGTCAGTTGTGTCCCCCAGCAGGAGAAAAAAACCCCACCCTTGTAAACAAACGATGGGGATTAGCGTGGGTATGCAGTAAGTTTATTTTTAAAACCAGAGACATAACATAAAACACAGACAAAGCTCAGTGCACATCCAGAAAAACTTATATACGGTACAGTGCCTAAATATACATGTATAAATAACTAATAAATAAAATGGTCTTTTAGTTTAACATTTTGGCCAAATTGTTGTAAGCCCTTGAGCCAAACTTCACGGTATGCAGTAAGTGTCAGTAATTACACAACCTTGATGGCCAGTATGGTGTACCAGCCGGGCATAATCAAAACCCCAGGCTGCTTACATTGACCCAAACGCTATAATCCCAGCAAACACTTCCTGTAGTGTGTTGATAACACTGCATCCACTCGTGTTAACCTGTGAGCAACTTGGGTTAGATAAATCTAATCTTCCCTGTCACTTGCTAGTGGGATCCACATCTGTGGCCCACATCAAAGTTTAAACTGCCAAGTTACTAGTCTAGCTGACCGGAGAACATACTCCTGTGAGTATGTGGTACACTGAACGTCGCTATGACGTCATCCCGACGCGCGTTTCGTTCCAAAGCAAGGGAACTTCTTCGGGGGGAGGAGGCACCCTGAACTGACCTGCTTCTTATACCCTGCAGTTGCCATGGTGATCCGATGACGTGGTTTAGTGGGAGTGAACCCTCCTACCAGTCAGAGCGGTCCCTGCTGCTTCAATGCTATGCAGTTGCTTATTTCAAAGGAAACCTCGTATAAAATACAATACAGTAGGGGTTAAAATAAACTATATATTACACACACAAAGACTGTTGTTTATTTATAGGGATGAGATTAAATGACACTTCATGTTGACACGATCCAAAGGTAAGTCAATGTATCATATGCATAATGCATATATTCCATTAGGCAGTGAAAATTAACCCCGTGGTAAGTATAAAGTGGAGTTAATCCTGTCCTGATTTCTCATGGAAAGCTTAATGCTTAATGACACAAATGGTGGAATATTTTCATAGGAATGCACAAAAGTTGAAATCTTCATTTAACCCATGTGGGGATTGTGTTCCTAAAATAAAAATCCACCTTGCCTCTTTTCTTAATAAGGCATTGTCAATATCACCTCCTCGGAGCCCAAGTGATATATGTTCTATACCTTGAAAGAGGACCGATGTAATGTCCCCTTGGTGTATCAAATTGATATGGCGTGCCAATGGTGTGTCAACTTCATTCCTAATGGTGCTGGCATGTTCAAGAATTCGGCGGCGTAGTTGGCGTGACGTCTTGCCAACATACATCATGCCGCATTTACAAGTCGCCAAATAAATAACTGCAGATGTTTTACAATTAAAGAATTCCTTAATCGTATATGTTTTGGACCCATTGGAATTTCTAAACGTTTTCTGGGGGTTAATAAAGCTGCAGGCTTTACATGCCCCGCATTTAAAGGTACCCTTTGTAGTGTTTGAAAGCCAAGTTGTACTTGTCGGTGTTTTGTAATGGCTGTGTACAAGAGTATCAGACAGGTTCTTAGATCTCCTGTAGGTGATGGAGGGGGTGTCGGAAAGCACTGTCCTATATATCTCATCCTCCAACAGGATGTGCCAATGTTTATTAATTATTCCTTTTATCTCCCTCCACTGCTTGCTATATGTACCGATTATTCTTAGTGTACTTAATTCATTTTCTAGTTGTTTTTTCCCATACAGCAGCATATTGCAAAGCGCGCCCATCCGCTTCATGTCACATTATCCTGAATATGAAAGTATTTTACCAGTCATTTTTTAGATGTTACTAATATGCTATCTTATGTGTTACATCTATCTACATTCCAAAGAAAAGTAAGGCAGACGCGATACTGTACCCTTAATAGGTATTTCTTCCTTGTATTTAGCTAATCACTGGTCTTACGGTACTATCCTCAATTTCTATAATCTGAGAGGCTCCCTGCAGGAAATGTTCATACACCCTTCACTCTAAATATATAAAGACATTATATACACATATATATATATATATATATATATATATATATATATACACACACACACACATATAACATTCCTAGCTGTCCTGTTTGAAAGTACATTTCTTGGCTTAATCCATGTTAACATCACCCGAAGAAGAGATCACTGTATCTCGAAAACTCACACAAATAAAAGCATTTTGTTAGCCACAGAACGGTATCGACTATTTTTTTTTATTTTATATATATATATATATATATATATATATATATATATATATATATATATATATTAAAAAAAGAGAAATCACACACTCCATAGCATAAAAAAATGTAGTACTTTTAATACAGATGAAGAAATACGTTAAAATAAATGCACTCCCAAGGATAGCTTTATTAAAGCATTTGTGACGTATACATCATATTCACCAGCCAGCTAGTTCCCAGCACAATGGATGGATCAACTGGCACAGGTAAAGTAGATGCCTGTAAGAATAGAGAACCCATGATAACCGGAAGTAACACCAGAAGGATTCCAAAGTCCTGGAGGACACTGGATACATTATATGAACCCGCTTGTATGACGTGCAAGGAGTTGTAAATCCTGATCTGTTTGCAGAGAGTGAGCTGACGCCTCGTCTCCGTTAGTGTGATGACGTCAGTGCCGTAACCCGACTCAAGATGTTGACTTCATCAGGGGTTAGACTGTGTGCTAAGCAGTAATGCTCTAAATAGTTCACGGTTGCTTAGCAACAGTGTGGAAGCGAGCAGCCAACCAAATGTTTAACCCTCTAGTAAAGTACAGAGAGAGTAGGCTAACATGTAAAATAGCTCATATCTGTATAGCAACAATCTAAAGCATGTTAAATATCCTAATCATAAGGAGGACCAATGTCAGGTGGAACACACAGACTTTATAGACATTTTGTGAATGACGAATTATACATATCAATAAACACAAACATATATAAAAAGATGCCCATCATGCACATGAGAGGAGGGATGGGGAAAGGGAAATGAGGGGAGGGGAAAGGCAGCTCAGAGTAAGAAGGACAAACAGCGAACCAGGGCTCTGAAGCCAAAGCACGAGTGTCCGTGCCTAGCCACTCATTGGAACCGCTAAGGGATAAAGGGCAAAGGCAGTATATCCAAAAAGATTCCTTTCTGCACAGGGATCTCAATCTGTACCCAGATTTTAAGAATCGTTAGAACTTCTTTTTGTTTTCACAATACTGCGATCTCGCACCTCGTTGCCGTTGCAAAATGAGCAACCAATTTATTCTCTACCCTGGCTAGACCTGGTCTTGGTCTATTTAGTAGGAACAGCCACGGTTCCAATGGAATTGTGAGGTCCAAAATCCCCTGAAGCCAATCCTTAATTTCTTCCCATAGGGGGATGATCCGAGGGCAAGACCACAGCATATGCACCAGATCAGCTGATTCTCCACATTGTTTCGGACACAAATTTTTTTTTTAACATAAAACTGATTTGAATTTGGTAACAATGTAATTATGCCACAATAAATGTAGACAAAAAACAAAATACAAACCGGCGCCAAAAAAAATGTCCAAAGACAGTCTATTGTTAGTCCAATTGGAGTGAGATGAAAAAGGATAGCTTCAATACTTGCACTTCCAAAAAAGTAGATTCTCCACAGCCAGATGTTGCATCATATGTGGATAATAAACAGAAAACATATCATAGTGCAAACTGCTACAAAATGAAAAAACTTGGGAGTAAAATGGCAGTGTGCTGCAGTCTTTAGGGATATCGGCCTGTCCTCCGGTGGCGTCGGGCAAATCCAAACATCACCCTGACGCTGTCGCCCTTCCTGGATTGATCACTCGTCACTAGTGCGCGTCTTGGAGGAGCAACTTCTTCCCTCTGCTACGGGACACTGCGTGTGACCACGGGGCTTGCGTGAGCGCGTAAAAAGCTCATACACTAAGACCCTACGCGTTTCGTGCGCATGCGCACTTCATCACCCCCTGATGATGGCTTGTATTTTGTTTTTTTGTCATCATCTGACTTTGTTTTGGGTCAGTAATCCTTGGCAGCCTTGCCTTAGTATTATTAAGGTATGTTTTGAGTGTTTCACAATTGTTTCACACTATTGTTAATATATATTCAATTGATTATTATCATTTAGCTTCTAGCGCTAATCACACCACCCTTTTTCCCCTTGTACAATAAATGTAGACGTCTTCCTCTTCTGGATGTCCAGGCTTTTCTTCTTTAACCCTTTGAGTGGCGGAGGAGTCGTGGCACCAGAGTGCTCCGGCCCCTCCGACACATTGCGGTCATGTAATAGCATCGTCGCTGATTACTGCCTCCTAGATCTACAGCAGCGCAGAACGCAAACTCAGCCTAAACAACGAGCTGAAAGCATATGGACGTGACCACTACATTATGGGGCCCCTGGAGGGCCAGACCCATGAAGTGGTGCCTATATCATGAGGCACTCAAAGGGTTAAAGCAGATGTGCGTGATTGTACTGTAGCATCAGATACAACCTCTCAAACAGGTATTACTAGCTACGTAACATGCAGCAATGGATAATTCCACAATTTCTAATACATTGGCGGTCCATAAAATTAAAGATTGGGGAAACCAATAGCTTTTGAGATTTCTTTGGAACAAAATGAGTTACTTGTAATTGGTCACTTTGATTATATCATGTGTTTGGGTTAAAGTTCATTTTTGCCAGGATTGCACTTTTAACAAGTACCTGTATTAATTTCCATTACGTGCAATGCCTAACAGCAAATACAGTGTGCTGCAAATATTTTAAATGGCACACTTTCTGAAATCAAAGTTGTTGGACTTTTCACCAATGTGTTTAGTTTCTTTATGAAGCTCTATCTTTAAAAGTAGAGCAAATATTCTGTTAATGAAATCTTGGTGAACTGTACTGGGCAAATATTTTCATGATCCGTCATAATATTTCATGATACAGTAGGAGCCTCTCTTATTGCACTTGGTATTACATTATTTGCTAGTTGTAAACTTCATTGGAATCTTTCTCACTTTCTGACGACTTCTGCTCTGCTTGGGGAGATGTCCCAGTTTATTATCATCCGTCGGGAAATATTAATTATTTTCAAGTGTGCCTGATATTAGACTTTGTTACTGGCTAAAACTAGAATTCTTCCCAGTGTTCCGAAAGCAGCTTTTCTTTTTGTTTCAAATATTTTATTAGTTTGCCACACAGTACAAATAGCAGCTATCAAATATCCAACAATATGGCAGTGGGAACATACAGATGTAATGAGTAAAGATGATATCAATAGTGTAGAATACGCTGACTATTCAGGTCATTCTTGAGTAATTACTTATGGCCTGATTATAATAACAACTGCAGATAATCAATCATTGGTTCAACATTATTGCAGCTGGTACTGAAGGATCGACTCCTCAGTTTAATATGTATACTATGTTGAAAAATGATAAAGAGAAAGGGGGGGGGAGGACATTGAAGACAGACAATGAGGGGGAGACAATGGGGAAGACTGGGCTGGAGGGGCCTCATCCCCACGACCGCATCAAGATTCTATTTTCTGCTTCGTAGCTTTAAATCAATAGGTTTAGTTTTTGGGTCGAGGCATAGTCAACCTGATCAGTGTACATCAAATTAGTGGCGTATTCCTTAACTGTCACGGCTATTCAGTTCACTGCCCCAACCATGGGTCCCACGTTTTATAAAATTAGTCGGTCGAATGCTTCAGAAAAGCTGTAATTTTTTCCATCAGTATCACCTCATTTATTCTTTTCTCAACAATCTGTCTAGTGGGGGGGGGGGGCTATTTTCTTCCAAGAGGCCGCCACAGCACATCTAGCCACCGTCAGTATAAATGATATTAGCCTCATAGGGCGGTCTATATCTTCTACTGGTTTTGCCAATAGAAAAATCAGTGGGTCCACTGGGATGGATAAATCTGTAATATATTTAATAATAGTTTGGTTAGTGAACCAATATTTCTGTAATTTATTTGTTTATGAAAATGTTTTACCAGGAAGTAATACATTGAGAGTTTCCTGTCGTTTTCAAGTATGTCCTGGGCACAGATTTATAATAATACATGGATACATTAATAGAACAGAGGTTATACAGTCAATTCACAGAAATTTCATGGACAGGTAAAGTTGGAAAATTGAGTACAGGGGATAAAGGGTTTGTGAGTTCCAGATTGAAATAGAGCAGCTTTAACATCACTTTAACACCACCAAACAGGGAACGGCAGCAAATGGCTCACACCCGTTGGCTGCCCTTCGGCTGCGCCAAAAGTTATCTGCCTTTGGAGCAACACAGATTTACACTGGGATGGTTAAGATTCAATGCAGCTGTGAACAAACAGTTCTTTGTGCCCTCTTGGCTCATTAACATTCCAGTGGGTGGGATTGATGTTCCTCAAAGTACAAGCAAATGCCACACAGCATTAGCACGCTGGTCCTGTGCAGAGGGGATCAGCTCTTGGGGAGCACCATCAGGCTATCCGCCTTTGGGGCAACGCATATGTACAGCTCTATAGCCGGGCATGTCCACCAAATGTGAACCAGATCACCTCTTTGTCCACAGCCCCTCCAGCACAGGTCAGACACCGCAGGATAGATTTGTTTGTCGGCTTGGGGTGAGATACCCATGAAATAGAATCTTGCACATGTTTTCCTTGATAGTGGTACATATGGAGGTCTCTGTGGCAAACTCCCAAATATCCTCCCAATCAGCTTGCGTGTACTGATTGATCTGTGTGGTTGATTGAAGTGCTGGTTGGTTAAAGTGTGTGCAGTTAGAACCAGAAGCAGTTTGAACAAGGAAGCAGTTAAACAAGGTATAGTTTATTGAAGTACAGTTTACTGTTAGTACTTCTAAACTTCATAGTTGCTAGAATGAGCAGGATTGAAAATGCCACTCAATGCACATCTTGCCACATGTATGTGCACTTGGAGCAGCTGTTCCAAGGAGCATACCGCTGTGAGAAGTGTGAGCAGGTGGTCTCTTTAGAATCAGAGATTGCTGATCTGAAGAGGCAACTTGCAATATTGAGGGACATTGGCAATCTTGAAAGCGAATTAGAGCTCACTGAGCAGGCCCTTGCTTCGACTAGTGGTGCAGATGGTGGCGCTTTTAGTGAGGAGCAGGTAGGTAGCTTAGTTGCTGTTAGTGAGGAGCAGGTAGGTAGCTGGGTGACAGTTAGAAGGGGAAGCAGGGGCAATAGGGAGAGGCAGGTCGTTTCTGAGCTGACGCATCCCAATAGATTTGCCATCTTGAGTGAAGATATTGGGAATGTTGGGGCAGAAATGGCAAGGCTGGGGGATACTAATTCCTCTAGCAGCCAGGGGAATAGTTCCTCCAGCACAGTGGGGACTAAGGATGCTCAGATGCAAAGAAAGATTGTGGTGGTAGGGGACTCCATTATTAGGAAGGTAGATAGGGCAATCTGTTGCCAGGACCGCATCAACCGAACAGTTTGTCTCCCGGGTGCTCGGGTTCGGCACATTGCGGATCGGATAGACAGATTGTTGGGGGGGCTGGGATTGACCCGGCGGTCTTGGTACATGTTGGCACCAATGACAAAGTTAGAGAAAGATGGAGGGTCCTAAAAAATGATTACAGGGATCTAGGCCAAAAGCTTAAGGCAAGGACCTCCAAGGTAGTATTTTCTGAAATACTACCAGTGCCATGCGCTACCGCAGGGAGACAGTCAGAGATTAGGGAGGTTAATGCATGGCTAAGAAAGTGGTGTAGGAAGGAGGGGTTTGGGTTTTTAGAGCACTGGGACTCCTTTTCTGAGAGGTGCCATCTATATTCTAGGGACGGATTGCACCTCAATGAAGAGGGATCTTCTGTGCTAGGGGGGAGAATGCTAAAAAGGTTGGAGGAGATTTTAAACTAGGATGGAGGGGGGAGGGGAATGAAACAGATGATGAACTAAATGGAATAGAGGCGGATACAAGGTGGTATGGAGGTAGAATGGGGGCAAGTGCAAGTTTGACAAGCAGTGAGATACCCATAGTAAATAGAGATAATACTAGAAAACTTCTAAAGACTAAACCAAGTGGGAGCAGAAAGGAAGGAGCAGATAAGATAATAGTACAGGCTGAAAAAAAACTTAAATGCATGCTTGCTAATGCAAGAAGCCTGACAGATAAAATGGGGGAGTTTGAATTAATAGCTACAAGGGAGCAGTATGATATCATAGGCATTACTGAAACATGGTGGGATGAAACTCATGACTGGACAGTTACTTTAAAGGGGTATTCTCTTTTTCGGAAGTATCGAACAAATAGAAGGGAAGGTGGAGTATGTCTATATGTTAAACCAGATCTAAAACCTATTATAAGGGATGATGTTTATGAAGGGAATGATGAAAATGTAGAGACCTTGTGGATAGAAATTAGCAGTGGAGGTAAAAGTATAAAGAAAATGTTTGTGGGAATAAACCACCAAATATCTGTGAGATTGAGGAAGCTAAAAAACATTTGCAAATGGAGAAGGCATCAAAACTGGGTCATGTTTGCATAATGGGGGATTTTAATTATCCAGACATAGACTGGGGCAATGAGATTAGCGTTACAAAAAAAGGAAACAGGTTTTTGGGGGTGCTTAAAGATAATTATATGACCCAAATTATTGAGGAACCAACCAGGAGAGGGGCAGTTCTGGATTTGGTCATATCAAACAATGTAGAAGTAATAACAAATATTCAAGTCCTGGAACATTTGGTCTCATTTGAAATAAATTATCAAAAAACAGATTACTTGGGTTCAACAAAGACTTTAAACTTTAGAACGGCAGACTTTAATAAACTGAGGTCTAATCTAGTAGTAATACAATGGGATGATGTTTTTGCAGGGAAAAATGTAGAAGATAAATGGGCAGTCTTTAAAACATTGTTAGAAAAGCACACTTATCAGTGTATACCCTTGGGTAATAAGTATAAAAGAAATAAGTCAAAACCAATGTGGCTAAATAAACAGGTAGGGGAGGAAATGGACAAGAAGAGGAAGGCGTTTAGATTCTTTAAGTCAGAAGGGACAGAGACATCGTATCAGAATTATAAGGAATGTAACAAAAATTGCAAAGGGGCAATTAAATTAGCAAAAATGGACAATGAAAAAAGGATTACAATAGAAAGTAAGGTCAACCCTAAAAAGTTCTTTAAGTACCTTAATAACAAAAAATGAGAAAAGAAAATATAGGACCCTTTCAGTGTGAGATGGGTAGACAGATTATTGGAGATAAGGAGAAAGCAGAGGTATTAAACAAATTCTTTGCCTCTGTGTTTACCAGGGAAGAATCAAGTTCAATAGTAGCGCCACAGGAGGAAGCCTCAACCTCCATATTAATGACCAATTGGTTAACTGAGGAAGAAGTTCATAAGCGACTTGAAAAAATTAAAGTAAATAAGGCACCTGGCCCCGATGGCACATCCAAGAGTTCTCAAGGAGTTAAGCTCAGTAATAGCAAAACCATTATATTTAATATTCAAGGACTCCATTTCCACAGGCTCAGTACCACAAGATTGGCGTAAAGCAGATGTGGTGCCTATATTTAAAAAGGGAGCTAGATCAAACCCGGGGAATTACAGACCTGTAAGCCTGACCTCAATAGTAGGGAAACTACTTGAAGGTTTAATACGGCATAATATTCAGGAATACCCAATGGAAAACAAAATTATTAGTAATAGTCAGCATGGATTTATGAAGGATAGATCTTGCCAAACTAACCTTATTTGTTTCTTTGAGGAGGTAAGTAGGAATTTAGACCAGGGTAATGCAGTTGATGTGGTCTACTTAGATTTTGCAAAGGCTTTTGATACGGTTTCACACAAGAGGTTGGTGTACAAAATAAAGAAAATTGGACTCAGTAATAATATATGCACCTGGATTGAAAACTGGTTAAAGGACAGACAACAGAGGGTTGTCATAAATGGAACTTTTTCAGGTTGGGCTAAAGTCGTGAGTGGAGTACCTCAAGGATTGGTACTGGGACCCCTGCTTTTTAACTTGTTTATTAATGACCTTGAGGTTGGGATCGAGAGCAAAGTCTCCATCTTTGCTGATGATACTAAATTGTGTAAGGTAATAGAATCAGAGCAGGATGTAATTTCTCTTCAGAAGGACTTGGAGAGACTGGAAACGTGGGCAGGTAAATGGCAAATGAGGTTTAATACAGATAAATGTAAGGTTATGCATTTGGGATGCAAGAATAAAAAGGCGACTTACAAATTAAATGGAGATATATTGGGGGAATCCTTGATGGAGAAGGATTTAGGAGTGCTTGTAGATAGCAGGCTTAGCAATAGTGCCCAATGTCAAAGGCAAACCAGATCTTATCTTGCATCAAACGGGCAATGGATGGAAGGGAAGTAAACATAATTATGCCCCTTTACAAAGCATTAGTAAGACCACACCTTGAATATGGAGTACAATTTTGGGCACCAATCCTAAGAAAAGACATTATGGAACTAGAGAGAGTGCAGAGAAGAGCCACCAAATTAATAAAGGGGATGGACATTCTAACTTAGCTAAATTAGATTTATTCACATTAGAAAAGAGGCGTCTAAGAGGGGATATGATAACTATATACAAATATATTCAAGGACAATACAAGGAGCTTTCAACAGAACTATTCATCCCACGGGCAGTACAAAGGACTCGGGCCATCCCTTAAGGTTGGAGGAAAGGAAATTTCACCAGCAACAAAGGAAAGGGTTCTTTACAGTAAGGGCAGTTAAAATGAGGAATTTATTACCCATGGAGACTGTGATGGCAGATACAATAGATTTGTTCAAAAAAAGGTTGGACATCTTTTTAGATGGGAAAGGTATACAGGGATATACCAAATAAGTATACATGGGAAGGATGTTGATCCAGGGATTAATCCAATTGCCAATTCTTGGAGTCAGGAAGGAATTAATTTTTCCCCTTAATGGGGTTTTTTGTTTGCCTTCCTCTGGATCAATAAGTAAGTATAGATCTAGAATAAAGTATCGGTTGTCTAAATTTAGCATAGGTTGAACTTGATGGACGTACGTCTTTTTTCAACCTCATCTACTATGTAACTATGTAATCTCCAAGTTTAAATCGGCCACCGTAAGCTGCTTTTTGGCACACAAAAAAGGTTTAGGGACTCCTCCCTGCCTTTTTGGTTTCATGCCTTACTGCAAATATTTAAAAGGAGAAAACAAATTGTCATTATTATATTCATTTTATTTTTATTAACTCCCTAAGTGCTTGGAGATTTACATCTAGTGATTGAACGGTGATGCTGCTAGGGAGTACTATTTAATTGGGTGATGTATGTATGTCTTTAGTTATATAGCAAAGGTAGGTGAGTATGTAGCACACCAAAACAGTGCAAATAAATGCAAAAAATGCGATTCTTGCGCACAATGCCGGAGCTCCAGGTTCAAGGATGGCCTATCTGCAGCAATCCAAGTATATAGCAACAGGAAAGATGATCCAGGGCTCCACGGGTTTTTAGCAAAAGAATGTATTCATAATACATTATTAGTTATATAGCGCCATTAATGCACATAGCGCTTCACAGCAGTAATACACGTGACGATCATATAAATAGCAAATAATATAAATAACACAAAAAGGGGAGAAGTGCTTCAGACATAAAAGTAACATTTAGGAAAAGGAGTCCCTGCTCCGAAGAGCTTACAATCTAAGAACTAATTTCCAATGAAAATGTTATTAGGAAGCTTATCGCAGCAACGTTATTTATTGCAACAAATGTCCGTTAAAAAGAAAGCACAGAAAAATAGTAGTGCTATTTAACGCCACATTCCATGTGAAAAACATTCTCTGCTACCCCTCCCCACACCAGGTGCAAAGCAGGTGCTCTCATTAGCTGAACCGCATTCATTTCAGTTTCAAATTAAGGAAAAAGTGGGACATGGGTCCCCAGTGGTGCTAGAAAAACTTTTGTGGATCCAATAATCAATGCATAACAGCAGTCCAATATATACAGCAATGAAGTCCAATAATAGCAAGAAAATGAAAGAACCTTGAATGATCAGGCGGTAGGAGGTAGAGCATATATCAGCCGAGTAAATGTGGGGTGATGGGTCAACCTGCGGAACCGGTATGAACTGTGGAGTATGTGTAACTACGGGGGGAGGCAATGCTAGTTCAGTGAACTCCTGAGTTGTCCCTGTGTGTAGCGGGGAGTCCTCCGGTGATTAACCGAACACTCTCTGTGATGAAAAGCAGGCGCCGTGACCACACTGGCTTCCAAATTTAGAAATCAGCTGTATATGAAAAAAGCAGCTGTTTTAACATCCCGGCGACCCCAGCACCCGGAAGAAAAAAATATATAAATATTGTAAGGCATTTGACACTGTTCCACATAAAAGACTGGAGAGCAAGTTGCAATGCTTGTCTGGAGGAGACCGTATGCTTTTTTTTGTAGATGACAGAAAGATCTGAAACAGGATTAACACTCCAGGGGGGAGGGGGGGGGTGTAAACAAGACGATTAAGGATTTACGGAGATTGGAGGAATGGTCAATAGTTTGGCAACTACAATTTAATGACAAAAGAATGTACCTGGGTCACAAAAATTCAAAGGCAGAATACAGGATTCATGTTACTGTGTCAACTACTATAGAGGAAAGACACCTGTGAGTCATTATTTCAGCAGACATCTTTGCTGATGACACAAAATTATGTAAGGTAACTTATTTGACAATCCTCAATAATAATCCACCGATTATAATAGACCTCTCTGCAGCATTTGACACCGTGGACCACACTTCTCCTTCACATTCTCCATACTCTTGGCATTTGTAACAAAGCTCTATCCTGGATCTCCTCTTACCTCTCCCATCGTACTTTCAGTGTCTCTTTTTCTAACACCTCCTCCTCCTCTATCGATCTCTCGGTGGGGGTACCCCAGGGCTCTGTCCTGGGACCTTTTCTCTTTACATACACTCTCTAGGGGACCTAATCACATTTCTTGGGCTCAAATATCACCTCTATGCTGATGACACTCAAATTTACTTCTCAACCTTACACCTGTTGTAGAGACCAACGTTTCTGAATGTCTCACTGCGATTTCATCCTGGATGGCCCTCCGCCGACTTAAACTTAACATGGCAGAAAGAGAGCTTCTCATACTTCCTCCCAAACCTGGCCCTACTACCTCCTTCCACATTACTGTTGGAAGTTTTGTCATTCACCCAGTAGCACAAGCACGCTACCTAGGGGTCACACTCGACTCCTCTCTCACATTCTCTTCTCACATTCAAAAGGTAGCAAAAAAACTGTAATTTTTTCCTCCGCAATATTTCAAAGATACATCCTTTTCTCTGTTACTCGACTGCAAAAACTCTGACCAAGGCCCTCATTCTCTCCCGTCTCAACTACTGTAACCTCCTGCTGTCTGACCTTACTGTCTCTCACCTACAATCTATCCTAAATTCTGCTGCCAGAATCCCTCTACTATTTTGTATTGTATGTCTTTATTTATATAGCGCAAAAAGTGTACTCAGCGCTTCACAAAGAATACAGTACAGGGAATTATAATACATTAAGTGCAGCAAAATCAGACGATAGGAAAGGAAATCCCTGCCCTGAAGAACGTACGATCTAAGAGGTATGATGGGAGACTTACAGAGACAGCAGGTGAGGGCATAAGTGCTAGAGATGGCAGTGCTTGGTCACAATGGGTGGTGTCGGACAATAGCCATGAGTGCTGGCTATTGGTAAGGTTGCCACCATTTGCATGCGAGTAGATGGCAGGTAGACGTGGGAGGTTATTTCCGAAATCTGTCTTGGCGTCGCCCCTGCTGAAATCCCTCTCCTGGTTTCCTATCAAATCCCGTATCACACCTCCATTCTCCTCCTCACTTTTAAAGCTTTACACTCTTCTGCCCCTCCTTACATCTCAGCCCGAATTTCTCGCTATGCACCATCCCAACTCTTGCGTTCCGCTCAAGGATGTCTTCTCTCTACCCCCTTTGTATCTAAAGCCCTCTCCCGCCTGAAACCTTTCTCACTGTCTGCCCCGCACCTCTGGAATACCCTTCCCCTCAGTACCCGACTAGCACCCTCTCTATCCACCTTTAAGACCCACCTCAAAACACATCTACTTAAGGAAGCATATAAGTATTTCCATGGCTGATAATTAACACTTCATACATAAGCTTGGCCCCCTGCAGACACACTTACCAGAATGCCCTCCTACTGTCTCTGTACATTCTTCCTACCTACCAATTAGATTCTAAGCTCTGCGAAGCAGGGACTCCTCTTCCTAAATGTTACTTTTATGTCTGAAGCACTTCTCCCCTTTGTGTTATTTATATTATTTGTTATTTATATGATTGTCACGTACAGTATATTACTGCTGTGAAGCGCTATGTGCATTAAAGGTTCTATATAAATAAAGACTGTACATATTACCGCGCTCCTCCCTATAGAAGTTTGCTCAGGTAAAAAGATAGGCCTTACATATAGAAAAACAAAAAGAACGATTCCTGCGCTCCTACCAATTTGGCTAAAATAAAATAGTGTTCTCATCAATAAGGGTTATTTAGTGAAACCCTTTGGCCAAAGCGTTATAAGCCTGCAGCCAACATCAAGGCATGACCGATTTGCAGGTACCTACACTGAATATATGTCATTATTGTCTCATGGACTAGTGAAAAATGTGACAAAGCCCTGAAAGGGTTCAATAAAGCATATGCTTTTGTGAGTAGTGCAATTAAAAGCTGACTAAAGCCAATATCAGTTGCCTTACTATAGCGGTAAACTGTGGGTGCACAAATTCCATGGAGTAAATATAATAAAACTTACACATATTGCTTTCTGTCAGCCTTATACATTCACCTCCTCTTCAATGGAGGGTGATGTCCAGACTGACACTGGGGTGTATTGTACCTGCACTAATTGGAAAATTGGTAGTGGCTCTGTAACTGCTATGTACAGCAGATGAGCCAATAAACCTACCCCTATGACGTTTCAGTGACACTATATTAAAATGCCCTTAGGGAGAATGCACCAAGGAAAAGGATTGGCCTGATATTTGTCGAAGACTGTACATATTACCGCGCTCCTCCCTATATAAATATAGACATACATACACAGATGCAGTTTGATAATATCCTATTGCTATCGATAGGCAATGTAATATTTAAGCTCTTTTTATTGAAAATACACCCAAACTGAAGACTAAACAAGTCGGACGTTTCTGCTGTAGACCCCTATTGCTCACTGCATTTTATTTTAGGTATTCAAATATATTTTGCAGGCAGATATGTATTTCTTAGATATGTTGGGTTAAAAGGTGATTTGATGACAAAAAAATTATACATTTTAATATACGTTCAAAAAAAAAAGTGATCAGTGCTTGTTGTAAAAAAAAGTTTTATCTGCCCTCAGTATACAGTGTATTTCCACCCATGTTTACTAAGCAAAGTTATTCCATATGACACCTGGGGGTAGAAGACACATTTATTGCACATTCACTTGAATGACCCACAGTGTTTCAGCTTAGCACCACGTAGTATATGTCCCTTCATGTCCAGATCTCCCTAAATCAGTGGCAGAAATACTGCTCTAATTAGATTTCATCATACTTCAAGTACAGCTAGAATAGAAGTATATCAAAACAACCATTAAATAATGCTAATAAACTGAAGCATTTTTCTAACGAGCAAGGATACAGTAACAGGCACTGTTTTATGTGTGTTATATCTTACCTTGGGGATGGTCTCAGGCCTCTGCTGCTTCGGGCTCTCGCCCAACTGCTTTGCCCGGCTGCTGGTCCTCTTGTTGCCACCGGGCCCGACTCTCCTCCAGCTGCTGGCCTCCATCACTGACTATCCTGCCCTGGGCCTCTCGCTTATGCCGGTGCATGCCGGAAGCTGAGACCAGCTGGCTTTTCGGCGAGCGCTGGTTTGAGCGGCCCGGCGTGGGACAGTCAGTGAGATAAGCCCGCAGCTGGGAAAGACCCGGGTCGGCAACGAGAGATCCGGCCGCCAGGCAAAGAAGTTGGGGCCAACCAGAGGTCCGGCCGCTGGGTACCCAGCATCCACCGGTCCCGGGACACTTGTCCCCCCCTGTCGGCGGCCCTGAGACTACATTCAGACAGTTCTCAGTCTGATTGCTTTCCAATGGTTAATGAAACAAAATGATGTCATGGTAATATCTATACATATTTTGGGAACAAACATCTGTCTGCCTTCCTTTGACGCACCACTGAATTGAGGGTACTGTTTACAGAAGCTTCCTATTTTGGGACCAACTATTTCTGTTTTTATCTTCAAACCATTGTGTGTAATATTTTTACTTCCAAAGTTTAAATAAAATTTTGTGGCTACGTGACAAATACAGACAGACAGTAATCCAATAATAATTTAGATCATCAGCAACATGTTATTTTGCTAGAAAGAGAAATAATATGATAAGATGGAGATTGCCTTAGTCTTAAAACATCCTTTTTTTTTTGTGGATGCAAAAAGTGGTATAAAGGGAGATTATGAAAAACGGTTATTGCCTTTCAAATCCATAACTTTTTCTTGGGGTTCGAGTAATTTCACATTACAGGTTTTGAAGTGTTACGCTTGCAAAAGATTACATTATTTAGTACCTCATTAAAAGGTCACCACAAGGTACAGATGCAGCCACGAGTATCCGAACACTTGCCTTGGAAAATCTGGGGCAATCCCCCAGTAATGCTGCAAAATTTCTGTGACATTTCTGTGACATTTCTGCAAACAGACTAATGGCCCATCGGATTAACACAGCGGGGGTATCTGGCAGTCTCATTCAGTTTGAATGGGACTGCCAGAGAGCCCCGCTGTGTTAATCTGATGGGCCAATAGTCTGTTTGCAGAAATGTCACAGAAATGTCACAGAAATGTTGCAGCATTTCTGGGGTATTGCCACAGATTTTCCCAGGCAAGTGTTCGGATACTCGTTGCTGACATTGAGTTATAACTTGCACAATATTGTCCACTCCAGTCAATCATGTTTCATTATAGACAGTCCCACTTTCCATAAAATACAATCATAGAGTACTATAAATATAGTGAATACTGCTTGTTGGACACTCCCAGTTTATACTTATGAAGAAATTGGCTGCATATAATAGCCGTTAGCCCTTCCCAGTTCGTCCAATTACCTAATTTATGTACAACCTTGGGCCCTATTTGATGTTTGCTTGGAATAAGTACAGGTAAAAGGGTAATTATGTAACTGCGTTTCTGTTTTTTCCTTCACCGCCACTATTCTAAATCTGTTTCAAGTATTTAGCACTCTTTTAATACTGACATTCATTTTCACAGCTTGAATAAAACCCCATTATTTCTTTATATAATGTGAGGTCAGACCGCACCACAAAAAAAAACCCCACTCTAGTAATTGAAGAATAAGGTGCCCCTGGGGAAAAAAAATCTCCTCTAATTGTCATAAGAATAATATAATGAAAAATGGCCCGCAGCAATCAAGGAAACATTTGCAAAAAAAACAATATTTTAGTATCAAGAAAATAGAATGTGCCAAAAATATACATATAGTACAGAATGTGTCTCAATACTAGGGTTGCCAGGCGTTCGGTATTGAACTGGACTGTCCTGTATTTGGATACTCCGTTCAGTAAAAAATGAGAGGTACTGTAATACTGGACATGTATGTGTCTGGTATTTTCATCCCTGGACATAGTGACCTGACGCACCTTTCACCATTGAGTCCAGTATTTTCGGAGAAGCCACCTGACAACCCTACTCAATGCTCCCTACAAACATCTAGAAAGACAAGACGCAGGGAAATGTACAAATATGGGACACCATTAATGACTCTAATACTGCCACTATGAGACACACAAACACTGACGTGTCACAGAAATCGCCTGGTCCTTCCGCTGCCTAATTTCTCAGACCAGAGAAGCCTAAGACATACATTTAGATTTTCTCCTCTGCTTCCCGAAAAGTCCCATGATCATTACTTTCGTCCCTTGTTTACTGAAATGCCTAAGTCCTTCTTTCTTCTTCTAATGCAGTCTAAAAGAGGGGTTTCTGCAGAGCTGGGCTGCTGTCTCTGATTGGGGTTATACTGATGGATTCTGTTCTTTACTAATTATGGTTACAATTGAGGTTTTAATGTTTGAGTTTATTATTATTTTAAATGTGCTCTTATTTCATCAGACATCAAAAGAAAAATCCACACTCTTGGAAAAGTACCTAATGTTGGGTATTACTGTAAGTTAGAAGGAATCCTAAAGGTTGATGTGGAAAGCAAAAAAGATGTTTGTGGGTTACAAAATCCCTCGGAGGATCCATCTCTTTGCCGCTTGTTCATTTCAAAATGGACACAAGGTTCTGCATTACCACTAAAAAAAACAAAGATTAATTATAAAAATACAAGATGAATGATACTTTGGCCCGGTATGTAGATGACATTATACTGTACTAATGGTATTGGAACTATTAACCTCCCTCTGGGCTCATTAGAGAAATTGAGTATTTTTGGCTTGCTCTCCGATTTTAAAGTGACTTATTACAAGTCAAAAGGTCTCAGTATTAATGTACGTCTGCAGAAAGCTACAGATTCAATTTACTTTTAGCTGTATCTCTTCTTATTTTAAGTACCTTGGCATAAACATTACCAATTCTTATATATCCCCATACATGGTCATTTCCCTAAACTATCCAGTGAGCTGAATAAAGAGTATGATCTTCAAGCTTGGCAGAGCTTCTATAGCTATTCAGTTAAATCCGTCTCCTTCCCTGGTTCCTTTACCCAACGCAGACTTTACTGGTTGAAATCCCATGTAGTAGTCTGAAAGCTTTGCAGAAATCCATTTCTCAATGTGTATGGTGGAGCAAGAACCCAGAGGTCCAAAAGTATATAATCTTCTGGAAGAGAACAGAGATTAGTTTATCTTTTACATACATATCAAAAACACATTTATCCTTCTGAGCTGTTCATAATCTATGAATTGTACAGAAGAAAGATTCTGTGCCATTTAAAATAGAATAATGCATTCCATCTGTAGCATGAAAGCTAATAGAAACGGGAAGCATGGGTGGATTAACATTTGGAAATTAGCTGTGCATACTGTACTTATATAGAAAGTAAGGGTCTAAGTCATTTTTTTCACCAAAGTATATTCTGCTTTAGAGTGAGAGTTCCAAAAGTATACAGTAGGGTAGATGAGTTCCATCAATAATCACTATTGCTGATCATCTAAGCCTACCATAATGGTGTCTACCACTGCTTCTATAACTTCAATTGCTTATTCCTTTGGACTAGAGAGTTGTGGAATGTATCTGCCCTGACGATAACGAACATCTTGCTGGCAAGATCACCCTGTTCTTGTGAGTTTAACGTTTAGCTTAGCTGGGAACTAATTGACATAACAAAATGAAATTATTTTACACGTGTGCTAATTGCATTCATTTATCTATACAGATGCTGATGCAGGAGAAAACTGGGATTTGCTTTATTATTAATGAATGAAAAAGTCCCCATTGCAATCCTTTGCACTGCCATGTAGCAGTAAAATAGCTTTGGTCGATAAGAGACGCTAATACCCCTGTCCCCCCCCCCCTCCTTTCATGTGTTTGTGTGTATATATGTATCTGTATATATATATATATATATATATATATATATATATATATACACAATATATATATATATATATATATATATATATATATATATATATATATATATACAATATATATATATATATATATATATATGTATATATATATATATATATATATATATATATATACACACAGTATATGTCAGAATGTTTGTCTGTATCTCATTCTGTACACCCAAAATAAAAGAGAACTAGAACAACCTAACTTGGAAGGATTACTTTATGTATCCTTCTTCCAGAAGATGTGGCAAATGCAATAAAATCCATGAAGAATTGGATGACCCCTCTGGGGAAGATGGAATTACAACTGAAATCTTGAAAGAAGCCAGGGAAGAAAATCCTTGCACAACTCTTTATATGCTATTTGAAGAACAGGAAAATTCCAGAACAATGGCACAATGCCATAGTTATCTTCCTCCATCAGAAATTGGACAAAGAGGACCTCAAAAACTACATACAGACAGACCCTGGACTTTGCCCAGCCTAGAGAACAACCATTTTGCAGTGGATACAACACATTCGACCATATTCAAGTGATTTCCTGAAGTTATGAATACGATCTACCACTTAGTTTAGGGTTCAATCATTTTATTCCAGCTACACTCCAGCGGTACTAAATGCATTTAAAAGTAAAAGTGTGAAGAAGCGTGTATTGATATTATAAAGAACATTTACGAGAATGCCACATCAACTATTAGATTACATGGAGATACAAGCAAGATACGGATCAGTGCAGGAGTGTGGCAGGGAGACACAGTGTCACCTAAGCTTTTCCCAGCAACACTTGAAGAATTGTTCAAGACATTAAATTGGGAGACATAAAGGAATTAATAGTGAATACTTGAGTCGTCTACGATTTGCAGATGACATGGTTGTTTTTGCCACAAGTGCAGAAAACCTCCAGCAACAAATCGGAGAAGCGAGTAAGAAAGTCGGCCTACATGTGGTAAACAAATATGCTAACTCTGCAAATTTGAGGCCCACGGAGCCTAGCGAGGCTAGGCACCTGTGGGTACCCCCCAGGGTGCACTGTGTGGCCTGCGGACACCCGTCTGGACCACCCGGGGGCCCCCGCCGGCCTGTGGTATTAATCCTGTGTGTAAAAAAATAAAATATGGTTTTATGTGGGGGTACAGAGGGTGGGTTGTGTTTTGGTGGTTATTACATATTTTAATTTAAATTGTATTACTAGTTTATTGTAGCAGGCCATCTCCGGAGCAGAAACTTGTTGATTTGAGGTCCGGGGACCCCCTGCTTCCCGAGATACAGGCCATGTTATGGGGTTCCGGTTTCTCCTATGCATGTAAATGTCTCGCGTCACGTGATCGGGACATTTCAATGCATAGGAGATACCGGCACCTCATAACGGGGCTTGTATCTCGGGAAGTAGGGGGTCCCTGGACCTGAAATCAATGCGGTTCTGCTCCCGAGAGCCCCTGCTACATTACTGTAATGTTTAAAATTACATAAAAACCCTGCGATCGCCTGTGAGAGGAGCGCAGTTAGAGTGACTGATTCAGCCTATCTCTTACTGCGCGTCTATTACAGACAGGCAGACCCCGGTAGGACTCACACAGCAGGGACCCCTGCTGTGTTTATGCGATGGGCCATTATGTCTGCCCCGACAAAACTAGTGAAAATATCTCAACCTACACGCGGAACAACACAAAATTTACCCAGGTAAATGTTTGAATAACGGCCACTGCATCTGTATGTGCATCAATACAATCTGCACACTGACAAGTGATTATCTAAGTTGCAGATCGATCCGTTCTCCTGTAATCGATCGCTTTGCTCGGGTTATTCCTGGACTACATTACCCACAATGCAAAGTTTGGTGTGGCAGATCATGTGACCAGGCTTACTAGATAGAATCGGTGCACTGCTAGAGAGGTGGCAGGGCTCAAGAGCCAGAGCCTATCAGAAGGGGAAGGGGGTGTGAATTTGTAAATGGTTTCTATGGAAACAAAAATGCATCCTACATTAGAAACATTAAAAAAAAATGCTACAAGTATTTTCTCATAGTACAGAACTGATTTATTTTTAAAAGAAGAACGCACATATAGGATATTGCTTGAACTGCAGCTTTAAGATGCTGGAAGGTATTGTCTGCGCATCTGTAATGAATTCTCTTTAGCTGCTATCATTTACTGAGAAATATTTCAGTGTATATGGAATATAATAACCTGATAAAGCTTTATCTCCATATGTCAAAATAACAATTTAGAAATCATTTGGTTTCTCTTGTCATGTAATTACACCTTACAATAGACGATGACTGTATGCTGTATTGTCATGTGTCTCCTTCAGAGTAACTAGTCCGTTTAGCAGAGATCAGGAGGCACAATTGCCCACCACCCCCCTTCAGGGACAAATTACATTGTAAATTGGGGCTGGAATTAACATAATATAGAATAAATAAATAACAGCACCGTTTCAAAGCTAATAGTAATCTGTATTATCATTCACCCAATAATTAGCCGGAGGCATGAGGACGTTGCTTGTTTGAAAGCTGAAATCCATCATAAATGGATTAAAGACGATGGATTAAAGCAGTTTAAAAAAATGTAAATTGTTTTATATGCAGCCTTTGATTACCTTTGTTGAAAACGAATTACCTAAGCTGCCGATCAATTAATTCTCCTATGATCGATCAGCAAAATCCTGCTTCCAGGGTTCACTAAATGCCTGCTTTTCAGTTTCAAATCAATCCTTCTGTCAGTGTAACTCAGCAGCAACAATGTATCCTAGCCTCACTAAGGTAACATTATCTATTGTTACAGTTTGCAGTTCAAACTGCTAGGAATATTGGCAACTAATGATCACAAACAGGAAGTTGTTGCAAAGATCTTGCACTGCTGGTCAGGTGGCTAAAACATGCTATGGAAATCAAAGGGTGCTAAGTATATTAAAACTCATTAAGTGACATTACAAATTGAATTTTAAAATTAAAAAAAGCTAGTAAGTATTATCTAAAACTACAAAACTGATTTATATATAAAAAATAGTATTTTGCTTGGATTTCTCCTTTAGAAAACATATATTGACAATGTCACTTACAATAGGTTATTGATTTAATTTTGTTGGATCTTCATATACATTAATGATTGTGAAATGTGGTACATTGTTTTAAAATGATTCGTGTTCCTACTTCCAGCCTGATAGGAAATGCACGTTGGAATGATTTTTACATTTGACCAAATAGTGATTAATCCAGATTAGAATTCTTGCAAACACACGTTTATCACCATCTAAAAGTTTCCAGTACTAAATACACTGGGATATGGAAGTGAAGTGAGCTTGTTGATAGGTCACTGTCCTCTGAAGTAGGAGATACTAGATTATGACCTAGTTTTGTGTGTGTAGTGACCGTATCCTACTTATGTGTGCCTGTATTATTCTGCCACGAGCATCGTTACTGTACATTTACTAGTAGGGCTTTCTAATAGGAAAGAAAGTCAGTTTACTATTGCTTTCTTCATTGCTAGAAGAGATCTCTTCTTTTTTTTTATTTTGTTTGCACTCCCCTCCCCCTGTATACTGTCTACAATAAACCAGGCATTGAATAGTCAGTGCTGTGGAATTTAAATATGAGTGTCAGACACTGCAAATGTGCAAACAGAAACACCCTATTAGTGGAATTGTGTTTTAAGATTGGGCATCACTTATCTCGAAAGACGACCATCAATGTCTTTTTTGATTTGAGATCCATTATCCTGAAGATCTCCCAGCTGGCCGCATCTTGTAGAGATGCTTTGAAATTAAATTGAAGTAGCAATTTAGGGCACAATGTAGCAGTGATATTCAACAGGCCCTTTGATGATGACAGAGACAGACCAGCATCAAGTGTTTGTTGGGTATGGACTATTGTATGCCATCAAATAGAAATCAGCAGGTACTAGATGCAGAGGTGTATTTTTCTCAGTGGGTTTCTAATAGAGCTGCTTTTTCAAAAGCTAAGAGCTTACTAATGCATCTCCTCTATTGCATGATTTTTACAGCCCCTGTGCCTGATTCCCAGGTATATCGTATTGACAGCATCAACGTTTGCTTTACATTTGACTTGTTTTATTTAGAGCTGCTGTTACAAAACTTTTGTTTGTTCTGAAGTAACAAAACTTCATGTATCACCACGTTTTCTGGTATATATATATATATATATATATATATATATATGTGTGTGTGTGTGTGTGTGTGTGTGTGTGTGTATATATATATATATATATATATATATATATATATATATATATATATGTATATGTTATAATTATATCTACTTTTTCCATTTATTTGAGTTATTTATTATATAATATTTGTACTGGGTATTTGGCTTGTTTAGATGATCAAATCTACAAATACGGCATTACCCTTTCCAATTATGGTCCACTGCGAATATGACTGGATTGTGTCTGTATTCCTCTATGCGTTATACGTATGTGTATACTTTAAAGCAGGAGTGGCCAACCCCAGCTCAGGTTTTAAGGATATCCCTGCTTCAGCACAGGTGGCTCAGTCAATGACTGTGCTGAAGCAAGGATATCCTTGAAACCTGACCTGTTGGTAGCCCTTGAGGGCTGGAGCTTGCCACTCCTGCATTAAAGCATTGCTTAGGTGGTTGGCACTTTGTTTCAGATCTTTGTACCAGATTACAGGGCTATTAATTAAGCCTTTGGATCCCCATGACTTAGAACAGGGGAGCGCAAACTTTTATGGCTGCGCCCCCCTTTCTGCCTGCTCCGGAACTCGCGACACCCCCTCCTACCTTTACCACTGCGTCAAATGATGCTCTGAGGTCACCCCCCCCAGACAAATCTCCCGCCCCCAGTTTGCGCACCGCTGATGTAGAATCTGCTCTTTACCAAGGCTGCTTTCTGCGCTCCAACGGGAGCCCTGAACGGGAAACTACCTGGCAGAGGAACAGGAGAGGATCAGTGATGTCGCGAACACATGATTGCAGTGTGCCGGAGGGGCTGTAACCCTCTGGTGCTGCAGTGCCTCCGGCACTCAAAGGGTTAACATGTGATAGTGTCAAAAGCGCGAGAAGAGATTTGGGGATCCCTGTTTTATTACAAATGGAGTGAGTTTATTGTCTTATTGCTATCGATTTAACGTAAGTTTATTTTGTTCACAAAAGTTTGAGACGCTGTTTTTAATTTGATAACTCTGATGTGAGGTTTAATAACAGCCTCAAGGGTTAAATTAGCCCAGATCTGGGTTCATGCATAAACTCTTCAGGCTGCAAAACTGGGACAAAAGCACTGCAGACATTGCACTAGATTTAGGAAAGGAAATATCTATCAAAGTCAAATTACTGTACAGTATTTAACAGCCATGTAAGTTCTGTATCTGTAAACATGAACAGATAGATATTTGCCTATGTTAATTAAGTAGTTGATATCTTACCAATATTAATTGATATTGCCACTTTGATACAGGCAAGGTAGTAATATATAACGTATTTGTTTAGCTAGCTTTAAAAAAAAAAAAAAAAAGCAATATAGTCCATTAACGATGGATATTTTTTTTAAAGTATTATAGATGTATTTTATGCATTAACAAAATACTCCTTTTATTTTCACTAAACTTTTTCAGTTTGTCAAATTAGAAATAAGTATATTGCTGGGCATAGAAATTAAATATTTGTGGGGTCCAGATTACACTGTTTTAAAATGTATTGTGCAATGTCGTTCAAGGTTAATCATCAATATTATGCAAGAGAAAAACAATCGGCTGAAAGATCTGCTTTCAACTCCTCCTGGGTTCACATGTGTTTTCTAGTGTAGATCAATATGGGTTTTCCAAAGCGAGGGTACCTGCTGTAATTTCAGTGCAAGTGTCAGAGCATCAGCGGGCTGCACAAAGTTATAACCTCAGGTTATGGTTTCTGTACCATCAGGATGCCTTAATGCCGGGGAGAGGAAAGAGAATCCCATCGGTTTCTATGGCAACAAATATCTCTGTTCCATAAATGTATGTTTGCCTTTTGCTGGGTCCGTACTTTTACCTTGTAATGACTACAGTGGTTGTGTCTTGTTATGAAGGAATAGCTGCAGCAACTGCAAGGTGACCTTGGATATCAGACCTTTAGATTGTAACACCTTATTTAATTAGACAATGCTTATTGCTCCAATTTGCCCCAGTTTTGTAACGGAGAGATTTCAGAAAAGAGACCCCAAGTCTATTTCAAGATGGGGGGGTTTTCTACCAGAAAAATATACCTTATTCCAACTTGTGGGTGGCTGTGTAAATACATCTAAGTCATAATCCGAACGTGCTTTCGCATTGAAAGAAACAGAGTAACTATAATAACAATAGTATTATTAATTATGATAATGCTAATAATAATGCATTTAATTATTAGTAGTCCTGTTATTGCACAAAATGCACTGTGTTTTTCACACAAAAAAGCTCACCTTGTAATGATTGTGGCTAAAAATGTAGAACAATCAGTAGGGCCTGTGTCAAAATGTTAGTGCTAAAATAAAAAGTAATACAGCCCTTCAAGAAATGTGCGTTATACATTGTATGTATGAAGACTTTCTACATATGACTCATAGGGGCCTATTCAGTAAACCTCAAATAGTGACTTATCTACAGTTTTGAACACTTTTCTAGCAAGTTTGCATGGGTAGCTATTCAGAAAGCTCTGATAACATGTCAAACTCGCTAGAAAACTGCTTCCTCCCGATCGGTAGCTCTGTCACCGTGAGAAACCTTACGGTAGCTCAAAAAGTGCTCTAACTCGCATTTTTTTAGAAATTGAGCTATTCGGGTAGCTTCGATATGCAAATCGCGGCTGCAACTCGCAGGTTCTGATCTCTGTGGAGAGATGGGATCCGCGAAGTGCACGTGAAAGAGAAAATGTATTGTTACGTACATAGGATTGAAGCGGGAGGTCTCCACGGTTGACCGGCATTCCGTTGAGCTCCGGAGACCCTCTACTTCAATCCTATGTAATAAAAATACATTTACAGCCTGTTTCATTACTGTAGTAGCTAACTGCCAAGGTAATGAAGGGGTTAATATCAGAGCCCAGTATTTGGGGGGAGAGGGGGAGGGTGAAGCTTGGAGTTGCCCCCGGGTGGGTGGTTAGGCCTACTGGGACGGTTTCGGGAGGAGTTACAGCAACCCCTCCCTTACCTTAGCAGTTACAACATCCAACAACCCCCCCACCGCCATCACATGGATGTAGCCATCACATGGTACAGCCACCAATCCGATTGGTGGATGTACCATTAGACAGTCAAATGTGACATCACAGACCTTTATATAAAGTCTGTCACTGCTCATTTGACCCCAAGAAGACGGCAGATCAACATCTCCTGGACCTGTTAAAGACAAGAAGGAAGAATAGAAAGAAGAGAAGACATCTTCTCACCGGAGACTCCTCTGCAAGCAACTGAGGGTGGTGGACTTCTGTGCATGATGCTGACGAGGATCGTTCCTTCGTGGGTCAAGAGTTGGTGCTGCAGTTAGATGAAGAGGATGAAAGCCTTCATCCCGGCAAAGGTGTACATGTATTATATTTAATTTAATTGTGTATTTCTTTTTTTTAGGATGCCCATTGGTTGGCAATGTTTTTATCCATGCCCATTTGAGGGTATAGATAACCATAGTGACAATCAATGCTTATTTTGGCAAATGTTTGTTTTGATTTAATTGTAATATATATATATATATATACAGTGTTCGACAAACCTATACATTTGCTCGCCCCGGGCGAGTGGATTTAACCCCCGGGCGAGTAAATATTGGCCCAAGCAGCACACGTTTGGTACTAGGTGGCGAGTAGATTTTTTTGTGTGGCGAGTAGATTTTTTGGTGATTTGTCAACCACTGTGTATATATATATATATATATATATATATATATATATATATATATATATATATATATATATATATATTTATTTATTTATTTTAAGTTGCCCATTCATTGCCATTGTGGTAATCCTTGCCCCCATTGTGGGCATAGCTTACCACAGTGATAATCAATATGTTTATTGTCTACTGTGTCATGTCTTGTACTGTTATGTCAATGTTATTTTATTATGTATTTATTTTGTTTGGGGCACAAATGGGCAAAAGTGTTATTAGCCATCTTTGGCTACTAGTGCTTCTGCCCATTTGTATGTGTGGTGATGGAGGTAGAGGGAGTGGGGGTATTTGCCCCAGGGAGGGTGGTTAGGCCTCCCCAGTGGGTAGCGGGAGTTAACCCCTTAATTACCATAACATAACCGCTAAGGTAATTAAGGGGTTACTGGTAGGACGAGGAGGACGTGAAGTACAACTTTTATTTGCTATGTGCTGGCTAATGGTTTATTTTTAATGGGCAAATGCGGTATTATCCAGATATAGATAATAGACCTTTTGCCCATTACAGTGTGTATTGGGTGAGGGGGGGGGCGAGGGGGAGAGGTTGGGGGTAGAGTAGGGGGGGGTTGTTTGGTGGCCAATATTGCTATATGTGACCCGTTGAGGGCATAGATTACCACAATGACAATCAATGGACAAAAATTAGTTTTGTTTTATACTACAGTAATGTGTTTTTTATAGTGATGTATTTTATTGTTTTGCATTGTAATTATGATTTGAATGGGCAAAAGCGCTTTTAGCCATCTTTGGTTGAACTTGGGCAATTTTAGTGCACATTTCATTGATTTTGTGGCACACACAAATATTATTTTTTAGTACATACCATTTCCATCTGTACCCAAGCACAGTCCATTTCTGTGCATCAAAACAAATCCAAAAAGCATTTGTTGCCCTATAGTAGCTGGCACAGATTGAGATATTTGAGGCCAGTACATAGGCACAAACAAACACAATTGAAATGCACCACTTTTTCCACAAAAAATATGATTGTGACACTCAGTACGTAAGCCCCAGTGTCTCAACCATTATTGTAAGCATTCTGAAAATGTAAATGTAAAAATCATGATCTACTTTAAAATATAAAATACATAATTATGCAGCAATTTATCAACACAAAAGTGGAGTTGTGGGCAATATATAATAAAATGCTGTTAGCAGTTTTAAGCTCCGATGACTCATTTTCCTCTGGAGAAGGCCTTTAGTTGCTGAGAAGATAATTGCAAATATTAACATTTGGCTCAAATTGCCTTTTTAATGTAAGTTGAAATCATAAGGGAATTTGAGGAATTACTCTTGATACCAGGCCTAGAAGTGACACTAACCCTCTGCAATGCAAACTTGTCTTTTCCTGCAGCATTGCACAGAGCTATGGCAGAGATTGGAAGAATTTTTACCATGATTCCCATTCTGATAACGGCAAGGTGATGTTTTATAAACAATTAAATGGTCTGACCTTGTCTGACATGCGGATAAATATTACTCTTTATACTGCATTTAACAGCTATGTAAGTATCTGTAAGCATGAACAGATATGCAAATATCTATGTTAATGAAGTAGTTGATATTTTACCAACATTAATTTATAATCCCACTTTATCGTAAAACTTGCAATATATCATTTATTTCTTTAGCTAGGTTTAAAAAAAAAAAAGAATACGGGCAGTCCTCGTTTTACAACGCTTCGCTTTACAACGAATGGCTTATCCAACGCTATGCAATGCAAACCTATGTTCATTTTTACAACGCCAAAACGGCTTATCCAACGCTCTTAATGCGCTTTGCAACGTTGTTTATGTGTATATATATATATATATATATATATATATATATATATATATATATACACACACACACACACATAAACAACGTTGCAAAGCGTCGTAAGAGCATATATATAATATTATATTATACTATATAATATATTATACTATATAATATTACACTATATAATGTTGTATATTATATATATAATACAGTATATACACTATATCATTTATGTGTGTGCTGCATATCTTATTGCCTGCGTAAAATATTTGGTGTACTTTAGTGTTAAAAATGCCTTCAGGAACGGAACCTTTCATTTAAACAGTGTTCCTATGGGAAAACGTGTTTCGCTTTACAACGTTTCGCTATCCAACGCCATTTTGAGTAACGCATTGTGTCGGATAACCGAGGACTGCCTGTACAGTCCATTAATGATGGATATTTTTTTAAGCATTATATATTTATGTATTTTATGCATTTAACAATCTTCCTTTTATTTTCATTAAACGTTTTCAGTTTGCTCGCAGTTGCCCAGATTTTCACTGCTGGAATATAAACAAGTGCACAATTTAGAAATAAGCATATTGCTAGGCATGGAAACTAACTATTGGTGAGGTCCACATTACACTGTTAAAAGTTTGTTGTGCAATGTCGTTCAAGGTTAATCATCAATATTATTAAAGAGAAAAAAAAATCAAAGCCTTATGCTTAAAACTGATACATACTGCCATGCATATAATACAGATATATATTGGCTGAATAAACACACTGACTGTCAATGAGTGTGGAGCAGGGGAACCTGCTTCAATTCCCAGTGTCGGTTCCTTGTGACCTTGGGCAAGTCACTTGATCTCCCTGTGCCTCAGGCACCAAAAACATACATTGTAAGCTCCACAGGGCAGGGACCTGAACCTGTATCTGTAAAGCGCTACGTAAAACTAGCAGCGCTATACAAGAACATGCTGTTATTATTATTACCTTGTACTTAACCCCTTCAGTACCTTAAACTATATCAATAAAAGTCACTGCAGCGGCTCTTATGACATACACTGTACACACTGAACGGGTGGGTCCCTGTCACATCCAGCCCAACGGCTGGAACAGAACCGCATCATGTGATCTCTCCGAAGAGCGGTCATGTGATACAGAAGTCCCAAAAGGTCCATCTTGATAGATGTGGCACGACCCATCGGCACAGAAAGGTCCGTGGTGATAGATGTGGCACGACCTGCCGGCACAGAAAGGGATTAACATAGCTATATAATCTGTTTGTTGCCATGCATGATTTGGGTATATATACACATTGATCTGGGTATATATAATGCATCTTGCATTGTTTAATCCTACCTATAATATACATACAGATTACTTTATGTATAAATATACTGCACATTCCTCTGTGCGTATTACCAATAAGCATTTATCTTTGAATATGATACAGGTTGCTCTACATAAAATAGATATATGTATATACAATATATATACGTGCGTATGCATGCAAACACTGCTTTTGTTTTTTGCATGTAGAATATAGGTACTGCTGCGGCCGAGTTTATTCGAGCATTTGCCCGTTCTCGGCCGCAGCAGTTACCTGGCGCGCGCCGGAGGGTGCCGGGCGCGCGCCGAAGCAGCGGAGGAGAGGCCCGCCGATCGCGGCTTCCCCCTCTCCTCTCCGGGTCCGCCGGGTCCCCCGGAACCCCCTGCCGCCGTCCCCCACATCGCGGGACACCAGGGCTCCCTCGGGGAGCCCTGGACATGCGTGCAGGGGGCGCAGGCACCCGATGACGCGTGACCGCGCATCGGAGACGCGCGGCACGCCGAGGGGCTGCCACTTGCAAGCCGGGAAATCTCCCGGCTTGCGGTACTGGCCACACTGCAATAAAGTGTGTCGCCAGTGTATATAATAGCCTAAGTATAATATAAATTGCTCTGTATGTAGCACAGAAAAAAAATGACTGTGTATATCAGGCTTTCTATTAAACATCTCTGCTGCCTGCAGGGTTAATTCACAAACTCCATTAGTCTTCCACTCTCCTCTCTTTAGTGTTTCCTCGTCAGAAAACATCACACTTGTTCGCGGTCTCTTCTTCTCACTGCATGTTACCGACATACAATTACAACGGCCTGTCTGTTTCTGTTAAGGACGCGTTTATAAAAAAAAAAAAAAAAAACTCTTCTTGCCGTTACCATGGAAACATGAGCGTCTGACAATGTTTGTCGCATGGAGAGGGCTTTCTGCTGGTCTGCGCAATCAGTGACTCAGTGTTAGGTTATCCGGATCCGTCCCTCCTCTCTCTTTGTTTCACCTCTTCAGAATCCAAAGAGGTGCGAGGAATACTCGCATGCAATTCCTAACTAGAATGTTGCTGTTATGCTGACACAATATTAACCAGCTACCTTACTTACACTTGGGATAACCGTGTGTCTGCAATAGGTTTTTGCAATCATTTTTATTTACAGTAACCTTGTGTGCCCAAACTGGAGTAGTTAGTAATTATTTGCACTCACAATTGCCTGTGGGCTTTCCTGACTTTCCCATGTAAATGAAGTCGTTGACATACATTAATACCAATTTTAAAAAAAGTCGTCACTCGTATTCCCACATTCTTGTGCTCGTAACTGTACAATATTACATATAATCTTCATTTTGTACAAAACATAATACGGTTATGTATTTTGTGTTAAATAATCACGTTATATTTTCATTTTCACTTTGTTATACATTTCAGTCTATTTGCCAATAGCAGATAGAATATGCTAAACAAGTGTATTGCAAAGTATAACAAATAAATAATAGTGAGGTCTAGATTACATTGTAAATTACTGTCACTAACACCTAGACAACATAAGAAACGTGTCCACTCATTTCCTTCTCCTTGGCCAAACTTCTCATCCACTCCCTCACCTTCACTCGTCTTGACTACTGTAACTACCTTCTCCTCGGTCTTACCCTCTACTCTTCCATAATCCTCCAACAAATCCAAAACGCTGCAGCCCACACTCCTCAATCTCCCCCGCTCTGCCCACGCCACCCCTATCCTCTCCCAACTCCACTGGTCACCCATCCAACAGCGTTCCCTCTTCAAATTCCTCACCCTGGTCTACAAATCTCTCCATGGTCTTGCCCCCCCTTTCATTGCAGCACTCATCTCTCGCTACACCCCTTCCCGTCCTCTTCGCTCCCTCACTGCCACAACCCTCACTCTCCCCCCCAGCATCCTGTGCCTCCTCTCTATTCCGATCATTTGCCTTAGACGCCCCCCTCCACTGGAACAAGCTCCCCCACCACATTCAATCTGCCTCCTCCCTAACTATCTTCAGAAGCCAACTCAAAACTCATCTCTTCTCCATCCCCCATTAACCTCCCTCTATCCCATCCCCTCACTCACCCCACCCTACCCAACGCCCATGATCTTCTGTATACTCACCCCTTCCTGGAGTCTCTCCAAAACCCTCCTAAGTCACCCACATCACCGATCCAATCACCTCCACTGTCCTTACTGTCAGACCCATCACCATGCCACGACAAGACTAAATCCAGAGACCAGAGACCCTTCCCACCAATCAAGTAAACTCTCAATGCACCTAACCCATAGCTCGACCATAATGCTCCCACCCCTACCCACCACAAAGACATTTTATTAATTACTCTATGCCCATCACATGAAATGTTCCATATGTAACCCCAAACATAGGAAATGCTGCACACCTATACATGTAAAAGAAAAAAGGATACAAATACTGGTGCTCCTGGTCCAGGGATCTCTGTATGGTATTCGAAATCAATATGGATTAATGGAAGAAGCAGGGCACTACGGATTTATATAAACTTAATTTATTGCCAGTAAATCAATTTACTGGCAATAAATTAAGTTTATATATATCCATAGTGCCCTGCTTCTTCCATTTATCCATATGTAACCCCACCATTGTTTTACTCATTGTTACCAGTACCATTGTTTTATTACTGTACAGTACCCTGGATAAGGGCGCTATATAAATGTTGTTATAAATAACTTAGTCGGCACTGTTCTTCTTTTATCTGTTTGTTGATTGTAGATTACTTAAACCAGCGGGTCGCCAAAAAAAAATTAAATATCTCAAGAATCTCACAAAAGGCTTCTAGGTTTGCTTTGCGATATGTTTCAAACTAAAAATCTCAAAAATGTCCATTGTAGGGAGTTTTATGTTATTGGATTTTCAGTGCCAGTGTCCCAACATTTACATAGCATAAAATATTAGTTCCCATGTAAGGGAAGGAAAAAACAAATTGACCGGCTGAAGAGACAAATAAAGACAGCAGTGTAGATAATAATCCACTTATCTGAATCCAGTTTAGATATGCGTTATATATCACATGGTCTCAATGTGTTTTTTCCGCGTTCCTGCGTCACTGGAGATACAGAACGTGGGCAGTCCCCCTCCTCCGTGCTGCAAAACAGCTCTTCCTAGACGCCAACACGTCTTTGTGTAGAGTCTGCTGCTGTGCATTGATATCCGTATCCCGTGTACACCGTGTCTGGTGGTAGAATGAAAAGGACTGCAGAGATCTCTATTAACGACCCATAGCCTGCTCTGAAGATTAAAAAATGAATTTATTAAGACAAAAAAGAATAAAAACAGCACCGTGCCCTGAAATCCGATCGGTTTTGGCGTTACACCATTCTCACGGGCAGGGCTTGTTGCTTGAGAGTTCTGCAGTCCTTTTCATTCTGCTGTCTTTGTTAGGTAATGAGTAGTTTATTGCCTTACAGCATAGAATATGATCATCGACGAAAGTCAAATCATAAACTCTGCCAAGGGAAGTTCCAAGCATGCTTTATATACACATCATTTTCATTGTCTAACATAGGTTGCTAGGTAGAATATAATAACTCCTCCCTAGTCTAAGCCTATCATTTTAAAGGTCAATAAATAAATAAAAACATCCTAGCACAACAACAAGGTATGTTAGGATACATTTAATCTATCATTCTGTATAACTGAAGAATTGGTTATTATCACTATACTTCTGGGCATTGAGCCATAAGCCTTGGCCTTGAGTGTCTACTGCTAACGAAACTCAACTTGCAACATGCACAGTCTTTCTCACAGAAATGAATTCAGGAACACAGCATGAGACATAATAAGACAGAGACATGACAAGACAAACAAAATGGATTCTGAATACTGCTAATAATTCATCTCCAGAGACCCCCCCCCTCTCCCCCACCAGTCCATTTCAGTAGTATGTCCATTTCTACAGTATTATTTCAACAGTACTTGCTGTAAATAACTTTTAGGGTTGATCTTACTTTTTTTTTTCCAACTTACATTTTTTATTGAGTTTTCATAAAGTCAAGCAAACAAGGTCTTCTCAACTTCGGCGCAGAGGAGTTTAACCACAACTTAATGTTTAATTCTCTATTAGCAGATATTCAACAGTACTTACTGTAAATAACTTTTAGGGTTGATCTTACTTTTTTTTTTTTTTTTCCAATTTACATTTTTTTTATTGAGTTTTCATAAAGTCAAGCAAACAAGGTCTCCTCAAATTCAGCGCAGAGGAGTTTAACCACAACTTAATGTTTAATTCTCTATTAGCAGATATATGCCTGACTAAAATGCAGAAAACTTAATTCAATGAAAACATATAACATCACATTGCGAGGGTAAAATTTGAAGGGAGGGGTTGGGGGGGGGGGGAGTAGCAGAGGTCTTATCTGTGTTTTAGCTCTGTGCTACAGAGTTTAGATATTTCTTTTGTTTTTTTTATGTGTAATCTCGTCTAATTCGTCTAGCAGTTCCTCGTCTGGAATGTGGCTAGGTCTTCATCTACAACTGAAGAGAAGAAATGAAAATAAAATATAATATCAAAAATGATGTACACAAGTAAATGCTTGTGGGAAAGGAGAGGGTGAGTTGTGAGTATACAATCAATATAGAATCAAAATATACTCACACGGGCATGTGTGACTAAAGTGCACTTAAGGTTATCTTTAAACACTGTCAGGTGCTTCCTTCCGTCAGTGGATGTTCTCAGTCACTGGATTGCACTTGTTCACAGTAGACCCAGAGGGGGAAGACTACAGGCAGTAGAGAGTAAAATGACCCAATGTAACCAAGTGGATACTTGCAAAAAGGGGGGGGGGGAGGGGGGTTGAACAATAATAGTCAAAGCGTACTCACACGGGCATGTGTGAGTAGGGTTCACATAAGGTTTTCTTTAGACACTTGTCATAAGCTTCCTTCCGTCAGTGGATGTCCGAGTCTTCAGCCACTAGCTGCGTTGGCTCTCCGCAAACCCAAAGAAGGATGACAGCCATGGGCAGAAAATGTAAAAACCATGTCATTTATTAAACAGAAATAAGTATACAGTAACTTACATAAAAAATAGTAACGCTGGACTCTGCAGCCTTGCAAAGTGTCCTGATAACAGTGGCTCCCTCCTTCCAAGTCCAGATGATAGCGCTGTATCAAGGATGCTCTCAGGGAAAACAAAGAAAAACCTGGCGCCAAAAGTTCATTGGATAATCCTGTACTCCTCAGGGGATCAGCACACTTGCTTGACAGGCCATATAGGGGAAAAAACACAAACAGACACAGATCATAGTGCAACACTGTAGGGTTAAAACAGGTCTACACTAATACACACGCTGCACATTTAACATAGAGACTCCTAGTGACTATAAAAACTATTTATTAAATAAAAAGAACTATGCCATAAAATGGTTTGGACAAATGAGAACACCGCTGGTCATCCAGATATGAAAAATCAGAGCCCTACTTACAAGCAGCAAGGCAAATACAGGCAATGCAACAAAGAGTCTTCCGGCTGCTGCTGATGTCTTTGCAGAGATGTGATTCCTGCTGCACCGTGACTCTCGTGCTGACTCTCCCTCCAGGGGTTAACAGGAACAGTGGCAGTGTTGGAGGCCTGCTTGACAGTACAAGCGTCCTGTATGCCAAGAACTAACGGCTGCAATGGGGCTCAAATGTGACCAAGTGTCCCAAAAAGTCCAATACCAAGCTCAAAGTGACTGTGTCACCTGGGGCAGGTGACACAGTCACTTTGAGCTTGGTATTGGACTTTTTGGGACACTTGGTCACATTTGAGCCCCATTGCAGCCGTTAGTTCTTGGCATACAGGACGCTTGTACTGTCCCTTTAAGGGCACGTGCACACTCGCGTGCAGGCACGCTGAGACAGCCTGTGTAACCGGAGGAGGAAGTGAGGAGAGCAGCCTCACGGGGAGAAGAGCTGTGAGCCCCACAAGCAGGCCTCCAACACTGCCACTGTTCCTGTTAACCCCCGGAGGGAGAGTCAGCACGAGAGTCACGGTGCAGCAGGAATCACATCTCTGCAAAGACATCAGCAGCAGCCGGAAGACTCTTTGTTGCATTGCCTGTATTTGCCTTGCTGCTTGTAAGTAGGGCTCTGATTTTTCATATCTGGATGACCAGCGGTGTTCTCATTTGTCCAAACCATTTTATGGCATAGTTCTTTTTATTTAATAAATAGTTTTTATAGTCACTAGGAGTCTCTATGTTAAATGTGCAGCGTGTGTATTAGTGTAGACCTGTTTTAACCCTACAGTGTTGCACTATGATCTGTGTCTGTTTGTGTTTTTTCCCCTATATGGCCTGTCAAGCAAGTGTGCTGATCCCCTGAGGAGTACAGGATTATCCAATGAACTTTTGGCGCCAGGTTTTTCTTTGTTTTCACTTTCACTTTCTCTGTCAGTACTGACAGTATTACTAGGCAGCCTTTATATATATATATTTTGCAATTGTCACACTGGTGTTTTAGTCTTTAGCGCTTGTGCACATTTTTTCTTTTTCACAAGCATGCTCTCAGGGACTACGGATGTCATAGGTCAAAAAAGCTCCACGTCCCACCAGGAACAACGCGTTTCGCAAACACACTTGCTTCCTCAGGTTCTGGTGGTGACGTGCAGCGGGTGCAGCTTTAAGCGGTCTTAATTTGATTGATGCGTAATTGGAACCATTTAATTAATTAAAAAACAATCAAACACTGAAAACGTATGGTAACTGTGGGTATAGGAACAGTGAGTACTATTGACACGTTAAGAGTTACGCAGGATGACGCTGTGAGAGATGACATGGCAGTGTGGAGACTAATACATCCATAACAAAACGGTGCCTCCTTCAGCGAAAAGCTGGGCATATTGACTCATCTACTATGAGCCTAATACAATTGACCAATGGTAAATGGCAAAGAACCTCATAAGCGACAGTATACTTTAATCCATAGTACAAGGTCTGTGCAGAGTTGTGTAGACAAAGTATACATAGGCCAATATTAAGTGCCAGAACACCTAGTCTGTCATCATTATAAATTGATTCATAATGCATAGTGTATGTGGAATGTAATTGAGACAAAACACAAGTACAAGGATAAAAGCGTAGAGTAGATGCCAAGAAAGTAAAAGTAAAAATACGCCGCATGATGTTTAGTTCTGTGTGTCTTTTGTGTCTGTTTTGTTTTTAGATCATTCATCATGCAGCGTATTTTGTGCGTCGCCTCTTGCAACTTTTACTATTTTAGCTGTTCATATTATATATTATATATATCATATTTTATTCTATTTTTATCTATATTTTTGTTATATATTTTTTTATTGTTATAAGTCACATTTATCATCTATTATTAATTATTTATTGGCAGTATTGAACCATTATGTATTACAGTAGAATATCTTGCTTTGCTATGCACCTGAGGTAATATATTCCAGGCTCAGGAGCAGCAAATACTGTCATTCCTTTTACTTTCTTGGCATCTACGCTTTTATCCTTGTCCTTGTGTTTTGTATCAATCACCTTTAGGATGTCCCTGGACTTACACTCGCGGTCACCAGGAGCAGTCCTTGCTCTTCCCTTACCTCCTGGTAGGGTAAGGGGAATAGTCTTCCACCTTTCCCCGCAGGGAAGGCACCCAGTAAGCAGAGCCCTGCTCACTAGTTTGGATTCTACACCTCTATCACGGTAGAGGCACAACTCTAAATAGAGGAAGTGCAGCTCCTTAAGTCAGTTCCAGTAAGAACCAGCCCCCCTGTCCCTGATTGGACAACAGGCCTGATTGCACTACCTTCTCTGACTCACTGAGCTGCAAAGTGTGGGGAAAACCCATGATTACTCCTGGCTAACCTACCCTTACTAGGGATTACTGCCAGGAGGAGGGCAGACTTATAGTCCAAAACCAGCCAGGGCTACACATGTAACTTGGTTTCCTAGGATAGTTTGCCCCAGATACAATCACTTCTCTGTATATCCGAGAGGTTAGTCCCCATGTGTCATTCCCCAACACACAGAGCATTTCAAAATTCGTCAATGATGGACAGGAAGTATGTTTGATATAAAATGCCCGAATCTGGAGGTATCTAAAAAATTCAGTTTTAGGGATGTCCTTATTCGACTTATTTTGTTCGAATGTCTTAATGGTATTTCTACCCCCCAGATCGTTAAGTCTCCCAAACCCTTTTTGCTTCCAGACTCTAAAGTTCATGCTATCCAGGCCCGGAGCAAACTCAGAGTTGTCAAGCAATGGGGTCATTAGAGTGTGTTTAGTAGTTAATGCACATCTAAATTTGGTGGCTTCCCAGACTACAAGTGAGTTGGACATCGCGGGTAATGGCTCTCTGATAGACATAAGCATCTTTTTGGGGAACCAGATTAGATTTTGTAGCTCCAGAGGGGCACAGACTTCACTTTCCAGCTCCACCCCTCTCCTGGGACCCCGATCTGTGTGCCACTGTACAATTTGGCATAATTGGGCCGCCTTGTAATATGACATCAAGCAAGGTACCGCTAGCCCCCCATCCGCTGTTGGTCTTTTTAGTACAGTCGCTTTACTTCTAGGACACTTATGTCTTCATATAAACTTTGAAATCAACGACTGCATTGAGAGAATGACCTTCCGGACCACCGGTACTGGAAGAGTCTGAAACAAATATAATAGACGGGGCAGAAGGTTCATTTTAATACAATAAATCTTCCCAATCCAAAAAATATTGTATGTGGACTAGCCATTTGTGTCTATCATGCAATGTGCTAACCAGATCGTCATCCCATGGGTAGCCTCGCTACGAACTCCAGAGCCATTTAGACTGTAGCTCTTCATTCTCAGACCATTCTGCCTCTGCAATGGACTGGGGGGAAGGGAACACACAGTAGGGAAGGCCGGGAGAAAAAGAACAGACAACACAATGTTTGAGCCTAACTTGGTTGTATTTGACCTAGGCTCTGTTGCCCCTGGGTAGGAAGATACCTCTGGACCATCTCTCACTGAAAGGGTCCTATATTTTCTTTTCTGATTTTTTTGTTAAGGTACTTCATCCAATACTACCCTCTGTCTTCCGTTGCAATCTAGACCCGACCTTGAACGGTTATTTTGTATGGGAGTTAAAAAATTTTAGTGACGCAAATAAACGGAAAGCATGGTGTGGCGATTTTCACTTCTCATTCGCCACACCTGTGGCTACGTTGAAAAATAGATTGGCCACCTCTGACCTAATACCTTATATCGTGCAAAAAAAGTGTGCAAAACAAAAATGCAAAAAAACCGGCTGCTTTCTAGAATTTTAAACTTGAAGATTACTGAGAGAGACACACGAGGGAGTACTGCGTTTATATGCGTGGAAATGGGCCAGAATAAAGGACATTGGGTCCTGAAACGTTGCCCCACTTCTTATAATTGCTGCTTTTTTGCATTTGCCCTCTTTGTGACACAGCCGCTTGTTTGCATTTTTTTGTACACTTTTTATATGATATAAGGTATTAGGTGATGTGTATCCCATTCACTCATTAATCCATGGTGTTAGACATAGCTTGTATTTATCTCTCCTTTATATGTGTTAGAGATTTATTGTCACTGTGTATTTCCGTGTTTTATACTTGTCACCTTTTGATAGCTTTGACAGTATTTTTTTTACCTTGTAGGCGGTTTTCTACTGATATATAAAATATTGAATTATAGACAATGTTTTGTCAATAGTTTTCTTGTCTGTGTGCGAGTCGCACTTATTGGCTATTGAGACTATATTTAGGGAGTACAGGGACCCTTGGCGTTACCCGCACCTACAGTAATTTGTTTTGTTTTTTTTTAATTATTTATTAACCGCTTTTTTATAACAGCAAACATACAACACAATATAATAAACTACAGAACCATACAATAAAATACAATACAACATAAAAGTTATATTATACATATGTATATGTATAGATTATTGAATAACAAATACAGTACTGACAGTCACCAACAAAATAAAAATATTCGGTTGATATAAAATATAAGAAACAAGTCAATCCCATGCTTGATCAACTCATTTTATCCCTTTAGTTCTCATTTTGGCAGATGATTCCTCTCTCCTATCGTTTCACAATGTTCTACCTAATTCGTTTTAGTTAGTTGTTTGCCGTGGTGGTGCTGGCTTTGTTTTTTTGTACCATGTTATGATCACTATTTCCCAAATGTTTCCGGACATGAATATTTATTATTATTTCTACATTGTTTGATATTACCAATTCTAGTATAGCCCTTCCTGGTTGGTTCCTCAATAATTTGGGTCATGTAATTGTCCTCAAGCAACCCCAAAAACCTGTTTCCTGTCGTTGTAACGCTAATCTAATTGCTCCAGCCTGTCTGTATACCAATCAGTGGTTAGGGTTGCCAGGTGGCTTCTCCAAAAATACTGGACACAACGGTGAAAAATGCGGCGCGCTCGAAAAGCCCGTGGGGTGGTATGTTATTTATAAATTCTCAGACCGTTATTTAATTTTTTTCTAAATTTCACACCAAGTTTATACTATTGCATATTCTATTTCGTAAAAAAATTCTGGTAGAGTTCTATTACAAAATAGAATATGAAACAGCGCAAATTGGTGCAGATGTGGAGTGAAATTTAGAAAAAATTATGACAATGGATCAGATAATTTATAAATAACATACCTGTAGTCATACATGGCGATCAATACTGATCTTAATGCTTCTCTCCCACTTCTTCCAAGATTGTTGCAACCCCCCTCATCCTCTCACACCACTGCCCCCTCCTCCTTCCTCACCATCACCCCCCTCCACCACATCCTTCTTCACCATCACCCCCTCCTCCTCTTTCCTCATTTTATCCCCCCTCCTCCTTCCTCACCTTCACCCCCTCCTCCTCTTCCTCATCCCCCTTCCTCACATTCACCCCCATCCCTAACCTTCACCCCCCTCCCTAACCTTCACCCCCCTCCCTCACCTTCACCCCCCCCTCCCTAACCTTCACCCCCTCCTCTTCCTTCCTCACCACCACCCTCTTCCTTCCTCATCCTCCTTTTTCATCCTCTCCCCCTCCTGGTATCTTACCTGTGGTGGCAGGGACAGAGTGGAGCTCTTCTTTCCTCTCCCACATGCAAAGCTGGGAGAAAACTACATTTCCCAGCATGCAAATGGAGGAGCTGTGCATGACGTTGAGCCCTCCCATTAGTTGAGCCCTCCCATTAGGTTAGTCTTCTCCTTGGCTAGGAGGGGGGTATGACGCCCGTTTCCCTGGTTACCAGATGCTGCAGCCTGCTTCTGAATCGGAGGTAAGAGCGGGAATACTGCACCCAGCTGCCCTTCACACTCCCGCTGCCCACACATCCAGAGAGGGAAAATTCCGGACACATACATGTCTGGTATTACCTCTCATTTTTTACCAGACAGATCGACAAAATACCGATCGGTCGGTCTGGTTCAAAACCGGACACCTGGCAACCCTATCAGTGGTGGATTTCCCATAGGTCCGATAGGCGGCAAAATGTTGGGACTGCAGAATTTTGGGGCGGTCGGCTCTTGCCAGCCGCTTGTGCACATGATGCTTGTTGGGTGCTGGAGAAGGAGGGCGGCACTAGGTAAGTGCCTAAGGGCGTCATTTAAAAAAAATCTAACACTGATACCAATCATACCGACCAACCATAAGAAAAAATCCACAGTGTGATACGGTAGCTAAAAAATGAAAACAATGAAGAAACCTCCTCCCAGTATCCCTGTATGTATAGTACCAGCGCATAGTGAGCCCATGAGAAGGAGATCAACGCTGTGTTTGTTACAATCAGAGACCATGACTAGGCAGCTAACACCCCCTATGAAGGATCATCCAAGGGTTACACCAAATGTTGGGTGCACGCCAGAATCTCTCGCCCCCAGACTGTAGGTCTTTTTTTTCCTTTCAGCAATGCAACACGTTGTACACAAAATTTGAAATTAAATAAATACTTTTAAGCATAAAACTTGCAGTATTTTATTCATTTACATTTCCTACTCATGCCTGACTTTCTGTATAAAATCCTACAGATATCTGGAGCTGGCTTCCTTTCCTTGAAATCTTTCTCTGTAGTTCGTACTGACCACATCACCAGCCTGGAGCCGCTGTTGAAATCAGCAATATGTATTTGAGCGAGTGAATACAGACATACCCCGCATTAACGTACGCAATGGGTCCAGAGCATGTATGTAAAGCGAAAATGTACTTAAAGTGAAGAACTACCTTTTTTCCACTTATCGATGCATGTACGGTACGGCAATCGACATATATGTGTAAATAACGCATGTGTAACAGGCTCTATAGTCTCCCTGCTTGCGCACAGCTTTGGCACAGGTAGGGAGCTGGCATTGCTGTTCAGGATGTGCTGACAGGCGCATGCGTGAGCTGCCGTTTGCCTATTGGGCGATATGTACTTACTCGCGAGTGTACTTAAAGTGAGTGTCCTTAAACCGGGGTATGCCTGTACTTGGCTATTGAATATGGGTCGGCTCGCTAAAGGTGACACGGTTACATACATATCATTCATTAAATATGCTCATTTAAACATTACATAAGAATGCTTTCCAGGAACAGCTTTTGTCAATATGGAATGTTGTTAACCATCAAGATTAGATGTTTTCATTTTAGAATTATTATTATTTTTATTCTATTAGAGCATTCATCTTGTCTGTCTTATAAAAGTTTCCCTGAAAACACCACGTGGGCTTCCAAATAAAACTCTTACTTTGGATCTTCATCTCCTAAGATTGCGGCGCTTTCGGTAATCAGATCAGTAGCATGCAGTATGAAATTTGAAACTAATTACTTATCATCCATGTCTCTGTGGATCTTGCAAAGTGTGGAAAGCCCGGCTTAGCAAAATTAATTTCAATGATCCATGAAGAGATTTGAAAATGATTAATAGCCACTGGTCAAATTATCATTTTACCGTTTTTGCCTTGTTCATTTTAAAGCCACTCGTTCTAAAATGTAGAATTAGAAAGTTAAACAATTTTACTACGAGCACGGCTGTACAGGTGTTACCTACCTGTAACGGTACAATGCAGGAGAGCCCACGTCCCACAATGCTTTACGGGTGGCAACTCAGGTAAGCAGAGCAGTGATTGACAGCTCTGCTTCAACAGATGTTCTGCAGCAGCTGTAGTCCACACATCCGATCCACCCTATGATTTCTTCAGCTCTGACTATTAGGACTGTCTGTTGTGTACAGTATTTGAAAAATATAGAAAAAAAATGATATTCCTCCCTAATTAAACCTCCTGTAACCAGTAGAAAATGAAGAGGTCTTCAGTGTTTTACTCTCAAAAGTCCCAAATGTTTCAGATGTTGGTCAGTCTGACCCTCGTGCCCTCTGTATTGGTCAGGAGACTGTAATCTTGGATTCGTGATGTATAAAGTATGCAATATACAATATAGAAGTATAAAGACGCTGCAGTATTTTTAGGTTTTTCCAGGGACCCCTTTCATTCTTCCTATTCACCTTCGGAGTTCTGTATCAAAGCACAAAACATGAAAAATCTGATAGGTTTTTTTAATTTTTTTAAATAAATCAGTTCTGTCGTACTAGATAATACTGACTGCATTTTTTAAAACTCTTAATGCCATTTTTAATGATGTTTTAAAAATGTACTGATTGCCCTTTGGTTGCTACAGCAACTATTTAGAAACCACCCACTTCCTTTTTGAAGCAGGTTCTGACACACACCTTTTTGAGCTCTGTCCTTTGGCAACAAAGTATCACAAACAGATCTGTTGTTATCAAAAAATATTAGACAGCACACACAGTCTGTATAAAGAGAAACACTAGGTGCAAACGGGGACTAGATCTGTTGCTATGTTCCAAACAGCAGACTGTCTATTACTCTGGAATGCTGTAATAATAATATGTTACAGCTAGTAATATAATGTTACATATCAGCTGCAGCATTTCACTGAGTGCAGCACAACATTAGAATGTGGCCATAGTGCGCGCGCGCCAGGCGAAAGGTTGAGACGCGCCTGTTGCCTCAACGATCTGTGGACTCCCTTGCGCGAGCGATGGGGGGGCGTGGCCGTGACATCTGGCTTGGTTCGTCCTGATTGGCTGAAACGGCAACGTGATGCTGCCGTCGCGAGAAAAAAATAATATCTTTGTCTGCAAATCCCGCCGTCGCCCGCCGTCGCGTACACTATGTCCAATGCTTTAGAAGGAGGTCATTTCGTTAGGCACACAATCGGGATTGGTACAGATTTATAACAGGCGCACCAAACTATTGCCAGTTGCGTGTCCAGTTAACTATTGCTTGGGTAAGAATGTAGAATTATACATTGTCACATGGTTTACATATTATTATAATACAAATAGGAGGCTGAGGATGTAGTATTGCTGCTTTAAGCTTGCGTTTGCCTTAAAATCAGCCCTAAGAATTTTTTTTAAACTCATCTCTCTACTTCAATGTAGTAAACTATATCACCACAAAACACATTCCGGTGCCTGAGGACACATTGTGCACCATGCACCATGCACTGGGGCCGTGAGAACACATTATGCACTATGCACTGGGAAATGAGGACACATTATGCACCATGCACTGGGGCCGCGAGGATACATTATGCACCTTGCACTGGGGCCGCGAGGACACATTATGCACCATGCACTGGGGCCGCGAGGACACATTATGCACCATGCACTGGGGCCGCGAGGACACATTATGCACCATGCACTGGGGCCTGAGGACACATTATGCACCATGCACTGGGGCCGCGAGGACACATTATGCACCATGCACTGGGGCCTGAGAACACATTGTGCACCATGCACTGGGGCCGTGAGGACACATTATGCACCATGCACTGGGGTCTGAGGACACATTATGCACCATGCACTGGGGCCGCGAGATTACATTATGCACCTTGCACTGGGGCCGCGAGGACACATTATGCACCATGCACTGGGGCCGCGAGGACACATTATGCACCATGCACTGGGGCCGCGAGGACACATTATGCACCATGCACTGGGGCCGCGAGGACACATTATGCACCTTGCACTGGGGCCGTGAGGACACATTATGCACCTTGCACTGGGGCCGCGAGGACACATTATGCAACATGCACTGGGGCCGTGAGGACACATTATGCACCATGCACTGGGGCCGCGAGGACACATTATGCAACATGCACTGGGGCCACGAGGACACATTATGCACCATGCACTGGGGCCGTGAGGACACATTATGCACCATGCACTGGGGCCGTGAGGACACATTATGCAACATGCACTGGGGCCGTGAGGACACATTATGCACCATGCACTGGGGCCGCGAGGACACATTATGCACCTTGCACTGGGGCCGCGAGGACACATTATGCAACTTGCACTGGGGCCGCGAGGACACATTATGCACCATGCACTGGGGCCGTGAGGACACATTGTGCACCATGCACTGGGGCCGCGAGGACACATTATGCACCTTGCACTGGGGCCGTGAGAACACATTATGCACCTTGCACTGGGGCCGCGAGGACACATTATGCACCATGCACTGGGGCCGCGAGGACACATTTTGCACCATGCACTGGGGTTGTGAGGACACATTATGCACCTTGCACTGGAGCCGCGAGGACACATTATGCACCTTGTACTGGGGCCGCGAGGACACATTATGCACCATGCACTGGGGCCGTGAGGACACATTATGCACCATGCACTGGGGCCGCGAGGACACATTATGCACCTTGCACTGGGGCCGTGAGGACACATTATGCACCTTGCACTGGGGCCGCGAGGACACATTATGCACCATGCACTAGTGCCGCGAGGACACATTATGCACCATGCACTGGGGCCGTGAGGACACATTATGCACCATGCACTGGGGCCTGAGGACACATTATGCACCATGCACTGGGGCCGCGAGGACACATTATGCACCATGCACTGGGGCCGCGAGGACACATTATGCACCATGCACTGGGGCCTGAGGACACATTATGCAACATGCACTGGGGCCTGAGGACACATTATGCACCATGCACTGGGGCCTGAGGACACATTATGCACCATGCACTGGGGCCGCGAGGACACATTATGCACCATGCACTGGGGCCTGAGAACACATTGTGCACCATGCACTGGGGCCGTGAGGACACATTATGCACCATGCACTGGGGCCGTGAGGACACATTATGCACCTTGCACTGGGGCCGTGAGGACACATTATGCAACATGCACTGGGGCCGTGAGGACACATTATGCACCATGCACTGGGGCCGTGAGGACACATTATGCACCTTGCACGGGGGCCGTGAGGACACATTATGCACCATGCACTGGGGCCGCGAGGACACATTATGCACCATGCACTGGGGCCGCGAGGACACATTATGCACCATGCACTGGGGCCGCGAAGACACATTATGCACCATGCACTGGGGCCTGAGGACACATTATGCACCATGCACTGAGGCCGTGAGGACACATTATGCACCATGCACTGGGGCCGTGAGGACACATTATGCACCATGCACTGGGGCCGTGAGGACACATTATGCAACATGCACTGGGGCCGTGAGGACACATTATGCACCATGCACTGGGGCCGTGAGGACACATTATGCAACATGCACTGGGGCCTGAGGACACATTATGCAACATGCACTGGGGCCGTGAGGACACATTATGCACCATGCACTGGGGCTGTGAGGACACATTATGCACCATGCACTGGAATTGCCCGGGAGGTATCTTTTTTTTGATAGATGGCGTCTTCTGGAGTAGCAGAGCTTAATAAAAATGAGCCTAAATGTGAAGCTCTCGTGAATCTCTCCCATTGTTGCATATGGAGTCTTTGGGTCAGTAAAATGTCTCTAGGAAGATTATGAGAAATATACATTGCTGTAGTAATTTATGTAAACAAATACACAGATAATGATATATCATCATAGCTTTGTAATCGAAATAAAATAAAGACAGTTTCACCCTGCATTAGTTAGAGTTCTACATGTCACGTGTTGCAAACAGAAGCATTGCTCTTAGCACAGTACACTTTTATCCTAGGAGCGATAGAATGTTTTTAGAGCACTTTATTGGTGCATTAAGCATGGTAATTATATTAATGCAAATAATATAGCTAGAATTGAACAAATAAGACCAAACTGTAAAAATATATATGGTTAGTTGGCTAGTTCAGTATGACTGTTATTGTAGAGACAGAAAGTAAGAACTGGCTACAATCATTATAATCTGACAGTTGAGTTGTCTTGTACTGTTATAATTAAGGATAGTATTGTTCTGCCGGGTATTACAGTTGTGATTGAATAGTTGGATAATAGAGTAATTGCTGAAGTCAAATAGTCCAGTTATAATTGAAGATCTAGTGCAGTTATAATTGGAAAGTCTGTTATAGTTATAGCAAATTTTTTTGGATAGAACAGTTATAACTTGAGAGTTGGATAAAATAATTATACCTGGAGTATTGGAAAGTATAAATACAGTATAATTGGAGGTTCTAAAAGTACAGCATATATGTTTTTGCAGCACTGGATATCATATTCATAATTGGAGAGCAGGACAGTATTAATGTAATTAGAGAGACATTGTATGATTATGATTAGGGCGCCACATGCTATTACAGTTGGTTGATTGAGTAGTATAACGATAATAGATGAGGCAGCATCAATATATAATTTGAGTATTGACTAGCAGAATTCTAATTAGAGCATATATTTAAAATTGGAGAGCCAGATTTGATTATTATAAAAACATTTTTATGGTAGTTATTACTAGAGAACAAAATGATGCACTTTGCGGTATAATTGGAGAGACCGCACAAGTAAGTATTGTAATGTTATTGATGCGTGAAGAATATCACTGTCGTTATTGATTAGTTCTAGGGGGTATACTGAAATACCAATCATTGGGTGATGGTTTTCTAAGGATTTGACCTTGCAAACCGCCTGCTCTACATTGACTTCTTTACGCCCAGTGGATTAGGGGAAGGTGGATCACCGATCATATGCTGGACATTCTTGTTAATATAAATGGCATCTTGGGTAGAGTACAAGCTCCTTATATAATGAGCTCATATTTGAGGAGTGCAGTATAGGTTTTATGCTTTAAATGGCATGAAGGTCAACTGACAAACAATCCAAATAATACTATAGAAAATATAAATGTATACGTGCCTGATATAAAAAGCCATGTTTGTGTGAAAGAGAATATGCTAAATGTCTCAATTCCAGATAATTTAGTCATCCTGGCTCACCATCCAAAGCCACTGCATATTCCCTCGTGGATTATATATTCCCACTGCATATTCCCTCGTGGATTATATATTCCCACTGCATATTCCATCATGGATTATATATTCCCACTGCATATTCCCTCACGGATTATATATTTCCACTGCATATTCCCTCATGGATTATATATTCCCTCGTGGTTTATATATTCCCACTGCATATTCCATCATGGATTATATATTCTAACTGCATATTCCCTCACGGATTATATATTCCCACTGCATATTCCCTCGTGGATTATATATTCCCACTGCATATTCCCTCATATATTCCCACTGCATATTCCCTCGTGGATTATATATCCCCACTGCATATTCCCTCGTGGATTATTTATTCCCACTACATATTCCCTCGTGGATTATTTATTCCCACTACATATTCCCTCGTGGATTATTTAATCCCACTGCATATTCCCTCGTGGATTATATATTCCCACTGCATATTCCCTCGTGGATTATATATTCCCACTGCATATTTGCTCGTGGATTATATATTCTCACATATAACTGGAACACAGAACATTGCGTTTTCTAAGTGTCATCAGTATACACTGAAATTTATTTCAAAAGACAACTTCTTTCTACTCTAAGCCCCCTGTTTATAACCGGACAGGGGTTTTGTTCTTGCACAGAGCAGTGTGTTTCTGGTGTTTATACAGGTAAAATAAACTGTTGACCAGTTGTCTATGCACAGTGTGTATCTGTATTTTATGCAGAACAATGTGGATCATTGTTATACACAGAGTAATTAATATTATACACGCATCTGTTTAAATCCCCCCTAACTAACTCATTGTTTGTTTTTGGCAGGATGGGAACCCTAGGGGTCTCTGTAGCTGGACTGCGCTGTTCCCAAGATACTTACCGATAAAGGTGCCAGCGTTACTTCGTGGTTTGTAAAGCTGCTTTGAAGCATGGACCACGTGGCGCTCAGTCCATCTAAACCGCCATTTTGTTTCCCCTACAGGGGACTGAGATGCCGATCCCTTTTTCGCAAAGTATCTTGGGAACCATGGTGTCCCTGTATCTGAAAATAAAAGCACGGTTCAGCTTTGGGGATCCCATCCTGTAAAAATAAAATAAAGAAAAGGAGGATTTAAAATAAAAAAATAAAAAATGAGCATCTGGGATTACTGCTTTAATACACAAAGTATGAGTAATGCAATGTATGGGTCTTATACGCAGTGTGATGTGTATCAATCTTATACTTCATGCCCTGTTTGTATTTTATTTCAACCCAACGCAGAACTGAAAGAATCCCACTTCTGTAGTTTTTACAAATTGTAGAGATGTAGCGAAGCACCACCATCCGCTCAAATGTGAAGAAGAGGGCGACCAAAATGTTGTTCAAAATAACTTGTGTTTATGGAAACATGTTTGCTGAGGAAAAAACGACCTACAAGTTTCGCGCTATGCGCTTGCTCGCGGTTTTTGCACGGGAATAAAAAACTGTAGAACTGATAATGTCTATTTTCTGCTCTATGGAGGAAAGGACCAAATTCTGTGCACAGAGTGACTGTCATTAGTTATTGTGAAGATGTCTCTGTTTGCAAGGTTAAGATTGAACGGTTTAATAAAATTGTTAGGTCTTATCGATTTCATATGTATTGATGTCTGGCTACAGAGCACTTTCTTCATTGGGATGACTCCAAAAGAATAATTTAAAGAAGTCCGTGGTACTAAAAAAAAAAAAAAAAAAACATTTTTTCTTGTCGATTCTTCATTTTAACAATGGTTTTTTTTTTTCTTTAAAGATTTTGTTTTCCTTTTTCATACTGTAACAGTATTGAGGAATCTTAGAAAATAGCTTGATGTGGCTCTCTAAAAATAATTGTTCTGATGTCTATTGATACAAATATATGTACATGAAATGATACATCACCCAACCCCATGGTTGGAAGAATAGACACGGCACGCCATCAGTAAGTGGTAACAAAAAGAGTATTCAATTCCAAAGTAACCGACGTTTCGGTCCAGACGTGGACCTTCCTCAGGGTGGTGACAAGATATGGACAGATACAAATGATATAGGGTACAGACCGGAAGAGAGAGTCTGTGGAATAGCCCGTGAACTCAGGGCTCCAGATATGGGCCCTGATCATAGCTAAGCAACCCAACCAACAAGTCACCTTCAGAGTACACGGTGCTTAGTAAAGATGCTGCTCTATTTCAATCTGAAACTCACCAGCCCTTTTATCCCCTGTACCCAATTTTCCAATTTACCTGGCCTTTTAGATTGTAAACTCCTTGAGGCTGTGTCACTGTGTCACTGTGCTTATCTATACTCTGAAAGGGGCATAGATAAACACATTGCCAGTCAATGGGCATCCTAAACTCTAGCCCCCCACCCACCCCACAGATTTTTAATATAAAATGTAATACTAGTGTAGATGAGCAGGGGGTCTCCGGAGCAGAACCACATTGATTTGAGGTTCGGGGAACCCCTGCCTCCCAAGATACAGGCCCCGTTATGGGGTACCGGTATCTCCTATGCATTTTATTCCCACGGTCACGTGACGCAGGGCATTTAAATGCATAGGAGATACCGGTACCCCATAATGGGGCCTGTATCTCAGGAAGCAGTTGGTCCCCGGACCTCAAATCAACAGAGTTCTACTCCGGAGACCCCCTGCTCATCTACACTAGTATTACATGTTATATTAAAACAGCTGCTACCCACAATAAACATTAAAAACACAACAACACTAATACCCACCTCCTCTACCCCCACATGATTGATACCAGAGGCCGCGGGTGTCCGGGGGTCCTCAGGTGGTCCCCGCAGGTGTCTGAGGGCACCAATTCAACTGTTTGCAGATCTTTATACCTAGACCCCGGTGTCCTAATCATGCTTTAGCGATGCACAATGAATCTCTCATACAGGTAGGAGCAGCAGAGGATGCACACACATCTCTGGGATCGATTTCACTTTTTCTACTTTTCCTTGTTAGCAATGCTTGTCTACTAACACTCAATCGATAAGTGGTAACCATGCTTTGCTTTCTGTACAGCTCTGTAAGGTATTGAAATATTCTCATCAACTACGAGATCTAGTATTTTTTACGATGCCAAATGAAGCGACACATATTCTAACTGGAGATTTTGGCAGTGTTCTACTACTGAGAATGTACTGACTCCCTGTACTGCAAACATGGCTGCGCACATTGCTTTGTGGATTCCGTGGACAAAGAGATGAGGACAATTTTGGATTAAAAAATGAAAACAATATGCATAATATATTTTGCCTTCCTGATAGCTCATATAACAAAGTCTGGTGTGTTCTCTGTTCTAGATTGAAGATATCATCACAAGAATGCAAGATGATAAAGCGGGCGGGGTGCCGATCCGAACAGTCAAAAGCTTCCTGTCTAAAATCCCCAGTGTAGTAACAGGTAAAAAAAACTTTGTTTTTTTTTTGCTGGAAAATTGAAACATAAATTCAAGAACAGTAAAGAATAGTTCCGTTTATGTCTGTAAACCTTCTATTGAGGTGATAAAAGGATTCTTCGACCACAGAATTATCTGAAGTAAGAAAGGGTTGCAGAGCACTTCTGAAATCTCATCACATTCCTTTTGTATAACATGAGCCTGCACCAGTACAACTATATATCCTTTCAGTGCTCACATGTTCAGCTGCCCAAAGTGCCCTGTTACAGCAGTCACATGACTAAATGGGTGAGGACGTCCTCTTAGAGCCAGGAGAGCAACACACCCCAGGAACAGCCTAAAAATGACCGTGTAAGAGCACTGAAGGGGTTAACTAGTAGCAGTGTCTGTTCTCCACAGAGGTCATTTATATTTTCATCATGTTCACGACGTATTATATATGATCACATAATTCATTTTCACAGTCAGAACATACACTGTAAAGTCTGCCTTGGGGAGTACTCTGGGTACTTTGTGGATGAGTTTGAACATACACTAATAGAACAGTGCATTAAATAAAATATATATTTTAATCATTGTTATATAGTGAATGTAAAGGTTTTGTTGAAAGTAACAGCATTTTGTTTCTTTCTTGATTTAAGAGGGTTAAACGTGTTCTTTTTCTGTTTTCACCTCTTATGTAATTGTACACCCCCTTATTAATTCATGTGTTCATTTGTTCCCTATCGAAGAGGGTTTTCTGTATCCGGTTGAGTGCATATCTGAATACCCGCAGTACTATACACCATGTTGTCTGGGAAAGACCTGCTGGAAATAGCACAGAGGAAATAGCAAGAATAAGAATCACAGCCAGCCTATTTCACATGCTGTTTCCGAGGCACCAAACAGCAGCCTTCTTTGTTAGCCAATTAATTCTGCTTGAGCTGCATACTGCCATGGTGACTTATTCCAACAGATAATAGCAGTGGTGTTGCTTGCAAAATGTCAAAATATCAAGAGTGTTAAACTAGACGATGATACATTTGATCGTTATTTATTTGACTTCTTTCTTACAGAGGGAAATGCTTTAGTGTGCATTCTGCAAATAAACAAATAAAGAGAGGGGTCTCTTCCCCTTTATTCCTGGTGCAGTGCTTCTCATCTCAATGCAATCATTGTTTCAGCCCCACTGCATCTCTGTAATCCTCTGCTTGTGACCCATTTTATAGTAGGTCTGTCTGCATCAACATAGCCCCTCCAAAATAGGACCAAAATAGACCAATGGCAGTGACATGGTTAACTCTTGAGTGCCCTAGTGACGTACATGGTACATCATGCACACTCCCTTCCCCTGTGCAACCAGCAGGGCTTTACACTACCATCTGAAGGCTGCACTATCTTATCTGTGCAGATTAACTGAAATAACTCTCATCCCAGTTATTTTTATTTTCAAAAAGTCCCTCCCTTCCCCCTCTCCCATGCAATGCTGATCTTACCCTTGTGGCTTAAGGGATGGGATCCTATTAGTGTTATGGGGAGGTGGGTGGACCCCTAGTATTTGTAACCCTTTATATGCTCCTCACCCATGGGGGGGGGGGGGTGGAGGGCGCTCTGTGGCTTTTAGCGACGGTGTGAGCTTCAGTGAAGCCTTTCATGAAATACTGTGGTACTGGTATGGACTATGGCAGTGGGGGAGGGTCTGACAGGGCTCCTGGGAAGCCAGCAGTGGGGGAGAGCCTGACAGCTGTCCTGTGCCGCCGGCAGTGGAGGAGAGCCTGACAGGGGCCCTGGGCCGCCGGCAGTGGGGAAAAGCCTGAGAGGTTTCTTGGGCCCAGCGACTGGAGGAGGGCTTGACAGGGGTCCAGGGCCACCCGCCACGGAGGAGAGCCTGACATGGGTACTGGGCCCAGTGACTAGGGGGGCCTGACAGGGGCCCTGGGAATCCGGCAGTGGGGGAGAGCCTGACAGGGGTCCTCGGCCGCCGACAGTGGGGGAGAGCCTGATAGGGGTCCTGGGCCACCGACAGGGGGGAAAGCCTGACAGGGGTCCTGGGGTGCTGACAGTGGGGGAGAGCCAGACAGCTCTCCTGGGCTCAGCGACTGGGTGGCCTGGCCGGCCGACACTAAAATTGGGCCTAACTCCTTTGTCCGGCTACCAGCCCCCCCATAGTTGCTGGGCCCCAGCTCTCCCCAGCTGCTGAGGGCCTGTCTCTCTCTCCCGAACATGCCGGGCCTCCCACTCTTGTCGGTCCACGCCAGAATCTGGGTTCAACTTATTTTCTTGTCGGAAATTATTGCGCGGTGGAATTGTATGGATATCGGGGGGATTGTATGTGGGGAAGGGGGGTGTAAAGGGTGTGTGTGGCCAGGAGGGGGGAGGCGGGATTTAGTGAGAAGGGGGGTAATTAAGTGATTGTGGAAAGAGGGGGTGGAGGTGGGGCGCGAGAAGGAGAAATACATGGGGATAGGGGGAGGGTATATAGGAGGTGTGAAAGGGGGGCTCGCAAGGCAGCTGACATGGAAGAGGGGGGGGGAAACTAGTCCTGGGCCCGGGGAAATTTGTTGCCAGCCCGGACTATAAATACATGTATATAATAATCTTACTAGTGTCCCTTGTTGAAAAAATATATAAATAGTGTTTCTTTATATGCAAAAACTCTCGTATACGTAAATATTCATATTTGCACATGCACACGCACATATACACAATATATGTATGCATATTGTGATGCCCACACCACGTTGCAATCTCTAAGTCCCAATTTAAGGCAGGAAACACTGTATTTCTTATATGGGGTTTATTTACAGGGATTAAATCATATGATAACAGGCCCACCGTCCCTTTAAGTCAAACAAATCATAAAATACCTATTCCCATTAGGGAAAATAACTCAACTTGGCTTCAGCCCTTTCTAACCACAGCTGGCCAACTATACTGGTTCCCATCTTAAAACATGCCCTGGCATATGCAACAATGTATACAGTCTTTGCACACAATAATAAAGGGTTTTCCTTATCTGTTAGTCTAGTGGAGCAGACGTTCCCGCTTCAGCACGGTCTCTCCTCCTTTCCTTCCTTGGGGGAACTCGGCCCCACGTGAGCTCAGAGAAACTCTCCTCTGTAGATCCACTGTCAAAGGCTGTGCCAGCCTTCCTTCTTTAGCTGGGGAGCACTTCTCTGTCCCCTTCTGGGACAGCAATCTCTCACTCTGTGTATCTCAGCATGTGTCTCTCAGCATGGCAGCTTCTCTGTAGTCACTTCCTGACTATTAAAAACTCCATGAGCAATCAGGAGTTTAGCCTTCTCAATTAGGCATCAGCTGAACTAGCTACTTCTAAGGAGGATTAACTCTGAGAGCTGAAAAGGTCCAAACTTTTTTCCCTGCGCCCCCCTGCCGGCGGTTCCCCTATCTCTGCGCCACCCCTCACCCCTGCTTACCTCGGCACATAACGCCACGTTGCCATGGCGACGCGTGTAAGACGCCGCTAGAGCCAAGGTAAGTAAGGTTTACAGAGGCCCTGCAGCTCCCCAGGCACTTTATTTAAGTGCCTTCGGGAAACACGCGGGGCCTCTGTCAACCCAGCGCCCCCCCACAGTCAGTCTCGCGCCCCCCAGTTTGCGCACTGCTGCCTTGCACTGTTCCAGCACCTAGAGGACAGTGATGGTATCACTATATATATATACCTTTATAGCTGTGTTTATTTATATGTGTGTAAATCTTATAAAGAAAAATGATCTCTAAATAATTCTTATCGTGAGATCTAGATATTCGAAATCTAAAGTTAAAATAAAAAATGTCCCGAAAATACAAAGTGCCACAGTTTTTCATCATCAGAAGCTAGAAAGGTTTTTTGTTTTTGTTTTTTACAACAATGACGACGACGATGACGACGACGACAACTGTTAATGTTCTGATTTAGCCAAGTTTTGAGGCAAGTCACTGCTAAAACCATTATAGCCGTTCTGATCGACCTTTTCAAGGTAAACAGATGGTATTGTTGAAATGGGGTACTCATATTACGATCAAACCAGGCTCAGAGAATTGTTATTGGGGCCATGCAGCTGCTCGGACCGACCACGTCCAGATGAGGAAATCTTACAAGAAGGATAATCGCACATGGCTCCATAGCATCCAATCTTCTTATTTCTCAGATGTACAGTATAGGATCAGTTACATGGTTACTTAGTTACATAGGATCAGTTTTACTCACAAACAAATTAAAAGAAAGAGCTTGTCACAATCTCTATGAAGGAGGGGAGTGTTTGTGGATATTCAGGAAGATAAGAGTATCCTTAACTGCATCCTTATTTATAACCACATTTATATAGCGCCCTTATCCATGGCGCTGTACATTAGTTAGTATAACTTGCTTGGTTAGTGGGCAGGGATTGGGGTCAGGTCTCTGGATTTAGTCTTGTCTGTGGAATGGTGATAGGTCTGACAGTGGGGACAGTGGAGGCAATTGGATCAGTGAGGTGGGCGACTTTGGAGGGATTTGAAGAGACGGAAGGGGTGGCTCGCTGGTCCCTACTCCAAACTAGGTAGGGTGGGTGGAGGAAGGGAATGGAATAGGAGTTTAATGGGGGATCATGGAATGTGATGGAGAAGGGATGAGTTTTGAGTTGGCTTCTGAAGATCGTTAGGGAGTGGGGCAGATGGGATGGGATGGGGGAGCTTGTTCCAGTAAATGTTGATGCACTTGGGAAGTGGACAATGAAATCAAGGCATTGGGGAGGGAACAATGTGTTTTGAGCATTGGGGGGAGCACAATATACAGTATGAAACAAGTCGTGCAGGAGAGGTATGAGGGGAGTATAGTTATAGTTACATATTAGTTCATAACAATAGTTATAGTTAATAACAATTAGCAAAATGGCTGGTTATTGGTATAAAAAAAATGAAGCGAGGCAGTCAATTGGCAGCTGTTAAGATTGCTTGAGAGGAGGTGTTGTCATGGAATGATGAGAAGGAGTCCTAGTAGGTCTGGTGGTTTTCGGTAGGGCGAGGCACTTTTTGGCGTTGTTTGGTCAAGGTGGCGCTGACCGCGCTCATGGTTGAGAGCGGTGACGTCACCAGCTCTCCAAGCATGAGCGCCGGGTGTCCTGTCTATTTTACAAATGCGCGTGTGGGGGCATTGGGGGCATGTTGAGCGCGCTTCAAACTCTCTTTTTTTTGTCTCCCCAAGCGCGCGTGGGGACGGGACAATTGAAATTATAGGAACTAAACTCGGCAAGCGCCGCGCGCTCAGCGCTAGCGTGGACGCAGCCTTAGTGGTAGAATGAAACTTGTTGCTTCTAGTATGAGGATGACATTATGCTCCTCAGAAGTCGGGCAGGCAGACAGGATCCACCGGGTAGATAGTTGGAAAATGTAGTTGATAGCAGGGAGCAGGTAACAGATAATGGATGACCGATGTTTGAAATGGATGAGATATTTGATTGTAATGTCCTTCGCAATTAATCAAAATGTTCAAACATTATTGTATATGGGGTTAGCTTTAGCCAGGCTGGTAGACGATCCAGCCGCAGACAGCCAGGCAAGTGTAGGACAACTGTATTTAAGAAGGCAGTTGTTGATCTTTGCAGTTAGGTGTCGGTGGAGTCTCGAGGAGATAGAACAAACACTTGACTGTTGGTACTACACTGTTTGCGCTATATATTTCCGCTGTACAGGCATACCCCGCATTAACGTACGCAATGAGACCGGAGCATGTATGTAAAGTGAAAATGTACTTAAAGTGAAGCACTACCTTTTCCCCACTTATCGATGCATGTACTGTACTGCAATCGTCATATACGTGCATAACTGATGTAAGTAACGCATTTGTAAGAGGCTCTATAGTCTCCCCGCTTGCTCACAGTTTTGGTACAGGTAGAGAGACAGTATTGCTGTTCAGGATGTGCTGACAGGCGCATGCGTGAGCTGCCGTTTGCCTATTGAGCGAGATGTACTTACTCGCGAGTGTACTTAAAGTGAGTGTCCTTAAACCGGGGTATGCCTGTATATTGGTGGGTTTAGCGAGTTATAATGTAATGCAGGAAGGATAGTTCTCTTGATGGTCGTAGATTTTGACAAAGCTCATGTTAGGCCACCTCCTCAGCACATGAAGTGCTCGTTCCGGGGTATGAATACACTTCTAGATATCATTATTTACATAGAATAAGGTTCCAAGCGAACTTCCTCAGCTCAGCTGAATCCTGGCCTTGAACTGCCCGCTGGTCCCCACTCCAAACTGTCATACACCTGACAGCAGGAGACATCACATTGGTCACTGCACTACCAGCAGTAGTTGTAGCAACTCAACAGGTGTTGAGTATTGACACAATTGCAGGAAGTCTCACAAAAAGGTAATATAATATAATAACATACCATAAATATCAAACACGTGTCATAAAGAGGTAATGCAGGAGGGATAGTCCTGTTAGTACTACAATGTTTGTAGTACTATCCTTATCCTCGTAGCTCAAACTTGGCTCCTCTCTTCATGACACAATTGCATACTGATGTCACCCAACGCGTTTTGTCGTAAGCACAACGTCTTCAAGCAGGACATGCATGCTCAGGGAGCACATACTAACATTATACGAGTTAAACTCATATAGGCTTCTTGGGGATGGTAGGTTGATGTAGCTGATGAGGGAGGTTGTATTTTTTTTTATATACTAATGCTGCTGTAATCTCTCCAAATTACCATACAACATTCGCAACGCAATTAACACTTAATTGAGAACATTCCAACACCAACAAGCGTGAAGCCAATATTATCTTTCTGCATGTACTGTACGTGACAAGCTTATGTGATCTGAGTAAGTTTGTTTAAGGATACCTGAATTAAATTAGCGTTGTTACTGTATAATCTACAGTTTGGTAAACCCCAAATATACATGCCAATTTGTGCAGGAGAGCTTTAATATATGCAAAAGCAGCAGTATACCCAAAACCAGCGCATATCTTTTGAAACCTCCATTTTAATTGAATGATGCATAAAAGTAATTAACACATTATTGTTCATTCTTTTTTTATTTAAGAATTCTCAATACCATGATGTATGTACACTGCCTGCAATTTGTTAACTCTTTCATATTTCTTAGTCCAAAAGAACATTTTGGCTCATATACCCCTGTACGATGTTTCATTCTCATCATCTTTTACCACTTAACAATTCATTTTTACCTCTGTAGCACACTTTCCTCCCCCCCCCCCCTGGGAAATAAGGCATCTACGGTGTGTGTATGCGTTACCTGAGGCTCACAGAAGACCTGAACCTCCGCCGCTGGGAGCCTGGGGTCTACCTGATTCGATAGGTGACAGTGCCTCCACCTGCGCGGGATCCTATCTATGCGGGATATCCCTGTGCAGGACCATATATGTACAACACACACTGATGCAATAAAACAATAGCACTTTACTGTGAACATATAGAGTGGTGTGAAAAAGAAAGTACACCCTCTTTGAATTCTATGGTTTTACATATCAGGACATAATAACAATCATCTGTTCCTTAGCAGGTCTTACAATTAGGTAACTACAACCTCAGATGAACAACAACACATGACATATTACACCCCCACTCAGTGCCCTCTCCCCCACTCAGTGCCCTCTCCCCCACTCGGTGCCCTCTCCCCCACGCCGTGCCCTCTCCCCCACGCCGTGCCCTCTCCCCCACTCGGTGCCCTCTCCCCCACGCCATGCCCTCTCCCCCACGCCGTGCCCTCTCCCCCACGCCGTGCCCTCTCCCCCACGCCGTGCCCTCTCCCCCACGCCGTGCCCTCTCCCCCACGCCGTGCCCTCTCCCCCACGCCGTGCCCTCTCCCCCACGCCGTGCCCTCTCCCCCACGCCGTGCCCTCTCCCCCACGCCGTGCCCTCTCCCCCACGCCGTGCCCTCTCCCCCACGCCGTGCCCTCTCCCCCACGCCGTGCCCTCTCCCCCACGCCGTGCCCTCTCCCCTCTTCAGTGCCCTCTCCCCTCCTCAGTGCCCTCTCCCCCACGCCGTGCCCTCTCCCCCACGCCGTGCCCTCTCCCCCATGCCGTGCCCTCTCCCCCACGCCGTGCCCTCTCCCCCACTCGGTGCCCTCTCCCCCACGCCGTGCCCTCTCCCCCACGCCGTGCCCTCTCCCCTCATTCTCTGTATGTTATCCTCCTTTTGTCATACCCCACTACTTTCTCCTAGACTGCACATTTTTGAAGTCCATAGAGCAGGGGTGGGCCATGTACCTGTGCTGAAGCAGGGATATCCTAAAAAGCTGACCTGTTGGTGGCCCTTGAGGACTGGAGTTGCCCACCCTGCCGTAAAGGAAGGGCATGATCATTTGTATAGTGGGTAAAGGTACGGAAATGTGGGTGAGAGCACAGTCTGCCCCATTGAAAAGTGGGTTGCAAGAAAGATGTCTGCAAACTGTTTGGGGGTTTGCACTTTAAACTTCCCTGAGATAAGAAAGGAACTAGTCAAGACAAGTACTTCATAGGCAATAAGCGTGTGTACGGTGAGGAGGGCACAAACCAGCTGTGCTTTATGAAGTACTATTAAAAGAAATTCTTTGGAACCCATCCATGTGCCTTATGCAAGTTTCCCAAGCCCACTTCAGCCTCTCGCACATCAACAACTGTCTCTTGTCCTTTGGCTTCGTACTTCATTAACAAGAGCTTAGCAGTACGCGCGTTTTCATGGGAAGGCAGCTGTAAATGGCACAAAGCGGAAAATGTATCAAAGAACACAATGTTCAGAAAATGCTATTCTATCTCCGTTATTCTTGTGTCCTCCAGTATCTGCGTCAAATGTGCGCTACTTCTTTTCAGCCATGTTATGTCACAATTATACGGCGACGCGACGTCGCAGCAAAACAAATGCATTGCTGCCGTCGCGTGCGCTTATAGTAAGCGCAACGTGATGGGGCAACGGATTGGTCGCGATCGCTGGAAGTCATCTCTATTTTATTTTCCAGCGACCGTCTCCTCACCGTTGCGTCGCCGTCACTATAAGCGTAGCCTTAGGCCGCGTGCATGCGCGAGGCGACCAAAAGGCCGTACCTCTATCAGGCAGGGCATAGAGTGCGCGCGCGATTCTCAGGCACACAAACAATCTTGTGTTTGTCACGTGAGCGGTTCAACCAATGAGGGCGAACTGCTCACGTGACATCACGGCCATGCCTCGCTGTCGCTGTGGATCACAGGCCACAGATTGCTTGGCTGACAGGTACGTGTGACACCACGTACTCCGTCGCGCACCTACTATATCCGCGGATTTACAGTAACATGAGAAGTGACTCGTAAACAGATTAATACCCTATTTCCTCAATTCTAAGATGCGCCTTTTTTTCGATTTTCACATGTCTGAAATCGGGGTGCGTCTTAGAATCGATGTATTAAAAAAAGTGTCTACAGTACTAACCCCCTCTTTTCACTTAACATGTTTCAGGAGAGGGCCCATGGCCGCAGAGGACAAAGTGTGCGGCGGCAGCAGGAGAGGTCCCACATCTGCAGATTGTTGAAGATGGACAGCGGGCAGGAGTGCGGTGGCGGCGGCAGGACAGGTCCCAAGTCTGCAGGTGAATGAAGATAAGAAGACAGCGGGCGTGCGGTGGTGGAGGCTGCTAATAGATCATAATAGCAGGAGCAGAGCGGCATAGGGGAACGGCTTGGGAGGTGCACACTGTAACACCGGAAGTTGAGCGGTGCCTGACTTCCGGTTACAGTGTGCACCTCCCAAACCATTCCCCCTATGCCGCTCTGCTCCTGCTCAGCTCTCCTGCTATTATGATCTCCTGCCGCCGCACCCCACCGCACGCCCGCTGTCTTATCTTCATTTACCTGCAGACTTTGGACCTGTCCTGCTGCTGCACACCCACCCGCTGTCCAGCTTCAACCATCTGCAGACGTGGGACCTCTCCTGCCGCCGCTGCCCGCTTCATCCTCCGCTGAGATGGGATCTTTCCTGAAACACGGTAAGTGAAAAAGTAATTTTCCTCGATTGTAAGGGCCAAGTCGATGGTGCGTCTTACAATCGAAGGCGACTTACAATCGAGGAAATACGGTACTTCTCTGTGGTCTGTTTACACATGGTAGAAAAGGATTTAGTATATTCAATTGTGTTACAAATATATGATGAGTAATGTAAAACTGTATCATACATAGCTACACTTGTATTTATACCAAGAGCAATATATATTTATATTACGTGCAGTGCACTGGTATACACTGCAGCACAGCATGGTTCTATTCGGAACATTGTGGCCAATATTTACCGAGCAGTGATATTCCAAAACACCCAGTGCTGCTGAATGGGCTGTAATGTGTATTATTATTATTACAGTGCCGGACACTGACCTATGAAATAGCACCACTTAATAAATATAGATACCCGTGTATCAGTGTTAAATGCAGTGGCATTTGTATATGTAAGTATGCATTGCAGGCCACTCCAGCTGTGAAGGGATTAAGGGAACTGTGTTGCTCAATGGCTCGGCACACAGGATACAAAGCCGTCTTCTCTTCAAAACTATTCCAGCCTGACCTATTATTCCTTTGATCTAAAAGCTTGTATGCACTGTCAGAAAAGAGCGCCAGTATCTGACCAGCACCTCCGCAACATGGAAGGGGATTGGTTGCTATTGGTAGCCCCTTTGTAAGCTGCAATGTCTTCTGATACTTTTCGAGTATGGATATCTAGGCTGCCTTCAAGGTTCTTACTTTCGCAATAGAAAACAAATCTATGCAAAAAATGAACATCATACTACTTATATTTGAATGTTTTTATACAGTTAGAACTTCCTGGAAACATGCTGAGCAGTGATCGTTACATGAGGATTTCTTTGTTTTTCATTTTGTTATTTTGTCTGTACTTCAAGCAAAAGAAAATGTTAATAATTATTATTGAATTATTTATTCGCTCTGCTGCTGATGATTTCCACCCACCTGCCTCCCTCATTGCAAGTGGTTATATATTGTATGGCAGGGGTTGTCAACTCCGGGTTTTAGGGATATCCCAGCTTCAGCACAGATGGCTCAATCAGTAGCTCAGTTGAAGACTAAGCCACTGATTGAGCCACCTGTGCTGAAGCAGGGATATCCTGAAAACCTGAGCTGTTGGGGTTGGCTTGAGGACTGGAGATGAGAACCCCTGCTGTATGGCATTACATACATGTGTACAAAAAAAAAGCAATATATCCTGAAGAAGCACCTTTCTAACTGAACCCTTGGAGAATGGATTAATCTGGGGCTAACTACAGGTGATTCTCTGATACATTGTGACAGCATAACCATTAATGTCCGCACAGCGAAACCATTGTGTGGCATAGGAGGTAACAACGTTGTGTGGCATAGGAGGTAACAACGTTGTGTGGTATAGGAGGTAACACCGTTGTGCGGTGCAGGAGGTAACACCGTTGTGTGGTATAGGAGGTAACAACGTTGTGTGGTATAGGAGGTAACAACGTTGTGTGGTATAGGAGGTAACACCGTTGTGCGGTGCAGGAGGTAACACCGTTGTGTGGTATAGGAGATAACAACGTTGTGTGGTATAGGAGGTAACAACGTTGTGTGGTATAGGAGGTAACACCGTTGTGCGGTGCAGGAGGTAACACCGTTGTGTGGTATAGGAGGTAACAACGTTGTGTGGTATAGGAGGTAACAACGTTGTGTGGTATAGGAGGTAACACCGTTGTGCGGTGAAGGAGGTAACACCGTTGTGTGGTATAGGAGGTAACACCGTTGTGTGGTATAGGAGGTAACACCGTTGTGCGGTATAGGAGGTAACACCATTGTGTGGTATAGGAGGTAACACCATTGTGTGGTATAGGAGGTATGTATGTATTCTTTTGCTCCAGTTTTCACCATTTGGAGTGGAAGCCTTGAGAAGAACACATTTGTTATGCAGTTCTGGCGATACACTACAAAAGCATTGTACTTATACAAATGGCCATGAAATGTAGGGAGTGACCATAGACAATGCAGATAGGAATACAATAATATAGCAAAGATAGGAAGCGCTCTAACATAAGTAAAGTCCAAACTTTTTAGAGATACGTTGATGGGGTGCAGCTGTATAACAGAAATGAGAGGAGATACTATAAGACAAATCAGAAGCTCAGAGTAGTAGTTGAGTTGGGGGAGCTACCGTGATTCATTTTCAATACGAGCAGCTCAGAGGCTCTGGATATCTTTAACAATTCATGACAGGTTAAGTCTTCCTTCGTCTGCCTTCTAATCATGCAGAGCAACTGGCAAAGACGACCTATTTCTAATTGCAGTATGTGAGATGCTCTCCAATTTAGGTACCACTTGAATCACTGTGACGAGAGATGCAGAAACTTGCCCAAATTCGCTCCACCAATGTTTCATTTGGGCATTCGACAAAGTTCGCTAGAACTTTTGAACCTAAAAAGTTTGGGTGTAATTGACAAAGTCGAAGCAAAATGAGATATTTCTGATCGAACTTTGGGGTGAGAGTTAGGCCGTGTCCATAGATGGACAGGCCGTGCTGAGGCGTGTGGACGCTCCGCGCTGAGCCCCTGCATCCTCAATGAGGATGCCTTGAGAGGGGGCTCACGCGAGCGTCCGCAGGCGTGCGGAGGAGTTGGAGGTTTCAGCCGAGCGCCAAGCTGTTTTTCAGCGCGCTGTCGGCTGAAACCCTCCAATGAGAGTGGGGCTGCGTCAACGTCACGGCGCTGTGACGTTGGCGCCGTGATGTCGACGTCAGTGCGTCGCGGGCGATTGGCCCAGCGATGTCACTGCCCCGCCTCCCTACAGTCTCCCCCCACCTCCGATCGCGGACGCTGGCTCGCCTGTATGGGCATGAAATCGCCCAGCTTCTGCAGGCGAACCTCAGCGTCCGCTCGCCTCAGCACGGCTCCCCCCCTCTATGGCCCGGGCCTAAGAGTCATTGGGCCTATTCAGGTAACTTTGATGTTATCACTGTTCACGTTTTTGCATGTTTATAACGTGTTTGCATGTTCCTACCGAATGGTATGACATTTGTGAAAAAACAGTATTCAGTAAGTTATATTGCTTGGTAAATACCGTTTGGTACAAAAATGACATACTGCACAAGTTTGAATTTGCTGTTCAAGCGATATGCCAGTGCGATTTCCCTCCATCAGTCTGGAAGCGCTGCACAGATAGAATCTGGATCTTCCGGCACAGCTGTTACAGGCGATCACGCCGTTTGTATTTATTTGAATGGGGAAAAGCGCTATTAGCCATATTTGGCAAACAGGGCTTTATCCCATTACTGTGTGGGGTGTTGGTAGTAGAGGGGATGGGTGAAGGGGGTACATGGATGGTTAGGCCTCGCGGGATGAGTTAACCCCTTCATTATCTTAGCGGTTATAACCGCTAAGGTAAGGGATGGGTTGACTCATCCCTGGAGGCCTAAGCACCCACTCTGGGGCAACTATAATGGTGGTATTTGGCTCGCAGTGGGTGGTAAGGCTACCTTTGTGGTAGTGACCACTAAGGTAATGAGGGGGTTAACCCCTCCTGCAACCCTCCCTGGAGGCCTAACACCCCACCTTGGGGCAGCTACAAGCTTCACCCACCCCCTCTACCACCAACAAACCGGCTGCTGCTATTTAACCCCTACACTACCGTAGCAGTTAGCCACTAAGGTACATATGATTGAATCAGGGTATTTCCGGAGCTGAAATGAATGTGGGTCAACTCCGGAGACCCCCGGTTTCAATCCAATATAGTAAAAATAAAATGTACTTTTATATTCATATGCACATCACGAATCCGATCTCGCCACGCTTTAGGTGGCGGGAAAAAGAAGTGCGGGTTTAAGGTGCTATTAATTTATTTATAAAATGTTTTACCAGGAAGTAATACATTGAGAGTTACGTCTCGTTTTCAATTATGTCCTGGGCATAGTTATGATAACAAATAATATATGGTTACAAATACATAGTTACATACATTATATACAAGACATTGTATGCACAGTTAAAGATAATATATATTATAGGCGTATGTAACAGTTGCAGACAAAATAAAAACGTGAGACAGCTTTAGTTTTGAAGAAAGAGGAGGAGCAGCGGCCGGATACTTTGATAAGTGCTGCATGTGGTAGGGGTGAGGAGCTTGTTCAGACAGACGGGTAGCTTGCCCAGATAGTATTTGAAGGCAAGACAGGAAAGATGAACTTTGGTCATCACTTGAGTATAGGTGCAATCTAGTTCTTTGAGCATTTCGCAGTGATGTGTGTTGTAGTTACATTGGAGGACAAAACGGCAAATTGAATTGTAGAGGGTGTCAAGTTTGCTAAGGTGGGGTTGGGGTGCCGAGCTGTATACAATGTCCCCATAGTTGATAATTGGCATTAGCATCAGCTGTGCAATACGCTTTCTGACCAGCAGACTTAGGGAGGATTTGTTCTTATAAAGTACACCTAGTTTTGCATAGGTTTTGGATGTCAGGGTATCACTGTGCATCCCAAATGTTAAATGGGAGTCAAACCATATGTCCAAGTATTTACTAGTAGCAGGAGTTAGGGTGGTATTCGCGTTTGTTCTGATCTGGAGCTCAGTCATTGGGAGCTTTAAAAATGTTGCCTTGGCCCTAAATACCATTGTTACAGTCTTGTCAGTGTTTAAAAACAGTTTGTTTTGGGAAATCCAATTTTTAAGTCTCAAAAAGTCAGACTGAAGTATGTGTTTAAGGTCGGAGAGGCTATGGCTGTGTGCATATAGGATTGTGTCATCTGCATACATGTGTATTGAAGCTCCCTTACATGCTGCAGGAAGATTATTGATGAACACTGAGAAGAGTAGGGGCCCCAGAATCGAGCCTTGCGGGACACCACAGGTGATATCCAGGGGGTTGGAGTTAGAGCCCGAGATATACACATGTTGGGATCTGTTAGATAAGGAGACAGTTTCCGCTCAACTAATGTATATAATGTATATGGGGGGTGCTTACGGGGATAGGATATGGTAGTAGAAACTGAAAGTATTCCCTCATGTTGGGATCTACCTGATAGGTAAGAATGAAACCAGTTTAAAGCATGCTTCCATATTCCTGAGCACCGAAGTTTGTTAACAAGATAACATGATCAACAGTATATTAGATTGCAGTAAATCAGGTCCACATTGGCTGCTTAGTTTTAATTTGAGGAGCGCTTATGTAATCTCCTCTTCGGATACTGGGACAAATGGAAAATTGTGGGCAGTGTTGGGAGAGGGTGGGGTTATAGGGGTACTCTCAGAATGAGGTTCATGTTTGTAGTTTGTGTTGCGTTTTGCTAATAAATTAGTAGCACACCCCACAAAGTAATCATTGAATGCATTTACAATGTCAGTGGAATTTCTATGCTGTGTCATATCGAAGCTACCTGAATAGCAGTTGCTGCTAAAAAATGCGAGTTTGGGCATTTCTTGACCTAACACACGTTAAAATAAAGTTTCCAAGCAATTTTGCCATGTTATCGAAGCTTTCTAAATAGCTACACATGCAAAATCGCTTGGAAAGTGCACTTAACCAGCGTGTCACTTATGGAAGTTATCCCATTAGGCCCCATTGAGTTATATACCTTCCAAAACACTTATCTACACATCACGAGGAGATACATCTGAGAGCTTATTTGAATATCAAAAGTATATTCAAATGATTTCAATTAGCATATTTCCCAAGTATCCCAGGTGTGTTCACAGGTATCTGATGCAGATTCTTGTCGACACATCCGCAGGATGGGAGTCTTTTAGAATTAGATATAACTTGTAGCTACCCTCCCTGTTCCCCCATGCTGCTCAGGTTTAAATGCCCTGTCATCATCCCTGTACGGAATAACAGCGAACATACACTTCAGGGTTTATGTCACGCCCAGGGCCGCAGACAGATTTCCCGGGCACAGTACTAGTTCCATGACAGGGCCCCCGCCCCCACCCCCATGTTGGCGGTCTTGCAAACCCCTCCTCTATTTCCTTCCCTCTTCCCATGTATTTCTCTCGCATCTCACCCTTACCTCCTCCCTCCTCTTCCTCACTCCCCCCCCCTCACCCCTTCTCTTACAACTCCTCTCTCCTCTTACATTCCCCCCTCCATCAATTACCTCACTCAATCCTTTTCCCTCAAACCCCCTCCTCACACTCATTTAGTCACATTTACCTGACGTCAGGAGGTCTCAAGTTACTGTTGGTACCTAGTCCACCACCCCGCACCCAATAAGACACAGACTCCAGAATTGGGGTAAAATGGCCACAGTATTTATTAAAACCACATAACGCAAATAGTCCACCTGCGTCCCCTATGCCACCCAAAAACCCACCGGCCGTACTAGCCAAGCAGGAGATGTATAATATACGCCCATCCAAACCAGAAGGACATCACCAGACCAGTAACACCCCCCCCTTATTCAAACGGTATCACTGATCATTACCACGTGCAGTCTGAGCACTGCCCAATGTGACAATAACAAAACCTAATAGCTTCTCCCCTTTTATTTTTTATATTCTCTTTTTATTTTTCCTTTGTATATCCTCACATACTTTTCTTATCTTTGTATATACTGTATTTCTATTTTTAATTTTTTTTTATTTAAAAAAGAAAAGGATGTGAATTTATCACAAGATAAACAATACAAACCACAAAATATAGATAGATATTTTCAAGCCACACGAAAAGAAAAAAAAAGAGGGCGGGGGGGGGCAGGATCCACTCCAGGACAGAGGTCAAAGAGGGTGAGTCACCTAATCCCCCTTCCCTTTATACCCTCCCCCTATGTCCAGCCCCTCTACTTCTGACCCAACTCATTTTCTTAACCCCTTCAGTGCTGCCTCGGGCCTCCATACCCTTCCGTCACGCCCCCCCCCCGACCTTCGTGAGGGGTACAGGGGGCTTCTAAAGTCATATTCTATGGGGTACTCAAACTCATACTATTTCAGATGTAATCTGCTTTTTAGAAAACACCTGAAGCACTTAAATCAAATATTAGGATGATGAGATTAGATACTGTATTCAAGGGCTGTGTACTAAACCCTGTTGGCATAGCATTTCAAGCCTTTTAACTAGCACCTGCTGCAGGCTGGTGGTATGGACCATTTTCGTGCTCAGAAAGCATAGTTCCCCCTAGGAAGGTATTCTGCATTGCCATTTAGCACTCTTCATTTTATAATGATAGTGGATATTGTAAATAGTGTATGGACTGCCTAAAATCAGGCCAAAGGGACCATCAAGACTGGTAGCCTATCGCTAACACTTTCTGGTGCTAGCAATAGTACAGAATTTAGCACAGTATGTAGTGTATGGTGCAAAACACCCCCTGCTTGTGACATTTTGAAAATGTTAATTAGCTGGGTTTTTACAAATATTGTGATTTTTTTTTTTTAATTGTTAGATTCATTTAATTTCTAATAATTCTTACTTAGAAAGTAACCAGTTTGTTTGATAGATACGCCACATAGTGTAGTATAAATATCCTGTGTCACCTTCGTTCCTCACGACTGATTTCTGAATGTCCAGCCTTTAACTGCCTGACCTATTACCAGTGAGTACAATTCCCTCATGTGTAGCAAAGTTCACTGACTCTGTCTCTCAGATTTTAAAATCATTCTTCTTTGTCTATAAAATAGTCTTGGTAGATCTATTGTCATTCCTGAACCTCCCTGAGGATTTTTTTATTTTCTATTCTGCAGTCTGGTCACAGAATAAGTGGTCGACACTTTGTTTATTCATTGCAGCTACTGTCTGGAGAAACATGAATGGTCAGAGATAAAATATTTTGTTTAGAAAGGGTTAAAGAACTGTATCATTCACCATTAGCCGAATCCAAAGCAACCTCGTTAGCAAAAAGCCTTCGTTGCCTTTATTATCTTGTCATTTTTTATGGAGTCCATAGTATGGGAAGAACATAAAAAATAATCAAATATGCTTCTATGGACCAGTGACCCCTGGTTGGCTCCCAAGCAGCACAGCGTACAGTGAGTATAAACTCTGCCTGCAGAGAACTCCATCTGGTGCTGGCTGTGGAGACTGCAGAGCAAGGTTGGGGCAATCACCCCAATGCCCCCCTTGTTCCTCCTGTCACCCCCTTGTCCCCCTGTCCTTCCCAACGTCCTCCACCCCCCTTTGTCCCACACTGCCCCATGTCCCCATTTCACACACCCCTTCTCTATGTGTCACCCCCTCTTCATGTGTCACCCCCTCTTCCCATCTCCCCATATCACCCCCTTTCCCCATTTCCCCCTATGTCATTCCCTCTTTGCCCCCTCCCTGTCACCCCTTCTCCCTTCCCACTTGTACTCTGTCAGGTTATACCCAGTGTCGGTGTATAGTGCCACTGGCTTCATACTCTGTCAGTATATAGTGCCGTCAGGTTATACTCCACACTATACACTGACACAGAGTATAACCTGATGGCACTATACACTGACACTGATCTGACTGCGCCCGTCGGATCGTACCAGAATAGATTCATAAAGGACTGTTTTTATTTGGGGTGGAACAATGAAAAGTCCCCCCTAAGCTATCTCACCCATCACAAACCTGTAGTGCCCAAACTGGTCCTTATTCTCTCACCCATCACATACCTGTGGTGCCCAAACTGGTCCTTATTCTTTCTCACCCATCACATACCTGTAGTGCCCAAACTGGTCCTTATTCTTTCTCACCCATCACATACCTGTAGTGCCCAAACTGGTCCTCGTTCTCTCACCCATCACATACTTGTAGTGCCCAAACTGGTCCTTATTCTCTCACTCATCACATACCTGTAGTTCCCAAACTGGTCCTTATTCTTTCTCACCCATCACATACCTGTAGTGCCCAAACTGCTCCTTATTCTTTCTCACTCAATAAATGTGAGCCTTAAAATGAAAGTAAAGGTCTCTCGGGCTGTGACTTTGACAGATAAAAGAAACTAACACCTAAACAGAAAACTTATGAGTTTTCTAGGCTGCAGTGTTTGAAGTGGGCAACATACGGTAGGCAGAGATTTCGCTTCAACACATTACTGTGACTTTGTTTCATCACTTCTGAAATCCTCACTCCTGTGTATGAGAAGTGTATTTAATGATCTTTTAGGCTGGTTCCTACAAATGAACGATGTGGTAAGAAGAGATGTCCTTTATTGTTTTGTGGTCATATTTCAATTTGGGTTATAAAATGCAGCTTTATTAAAAAGACACTCTGCATTTTAAAGTTGCAGACCAAGCAATATCCTACATGTATGTTGTTTTTAAATAAATGAGTTCTGTACTATGAGAAAATACTTTACAAAGTCACATCCCCTTCCTCTTCTGAAACAGGCTCTGGCACACCCCTTTTTGAGCCCTGCCCTCTCTCTAGCAGTGCACCAATTGTATCAGTGACTGCTTGGTCACATGATCTTCCCCACAGAACTTTACATCTTTCGTCCTCTTCTGCTGCACTGACAGCAATTTAGTGAACCCCCGAGCCAAATCTCTGCCGATCGATCACAGGAGAACGGATTGATCGGCAACTTAGCTAATTACTTATCATTGTGTGGATTGTATTGATGCACATATTAATGGGGGGAAAATAAAATTGAACAAAAAGGGCAGCTTGGAGTGCTGCTTTTTTTTTTTTTCAACTTTCTTTTGATTTATTTTCAATACATATCATATCAATAACGTTGCATTACTCTGTCCTGGTGTACAGACTCTTCATCGGACGTACGACATTTAACCGACGGGGGGAGGGGAAGACGACGAGACACAGACAGGTGGGGGAAAAGGGAAAGGGAAGAAGGGGGAGGGAGGGTGGACCCCTTTACATCTTGAGTCCCTCTGTACAAGCAATGGTCACCACCGACTCTCTCTGTTGTATCGCTCCTGTGTGCGAGGGTTGTGGGATTCCCGCTTGCTCCCGCCTACTTGTGCGGGGGTGTCTGTCGTCGAGTCCCTACGTCCAGCCTGTCCTTCACGCTACGTTGGAGTGCTGCTTTAATGCTGTAGTGCCCTCAGTTTTATATTATTTCTTTATGCCACCACAATGAACGGTCTACAGGACAGAACAACGGTTTTCTTATGAAGAGAACATTTGAAGTCCCTGTACAGAAAAATGGCTACAACAGGCAATCAGAGCGATGCTTCCACATGGTATTTTGATTTACCTTGCCCTGGAAAATGACCACAAACTTTAACCTAAACTAGGGATAAAATAAAAATAAATGCCCCAAGCAAAGATGAGGGAAAGGAAGGCTGCTGGTTTAAAGAGGTGATGACTAGCCTCATAAAATATAGGGAAATCCCATCATATCTGCATAGTGCTATTTTATCTTACAATGACGTACACTTCAAAAGCAGGTTTCCATGTGTGTTTCCTGTTTCAAACAAAGCATTAACAGTGCAACTATCTTACCTTGATATGGAGATTTCTGTTTGAAACAGAGCCAGAATAAAATGTCATTGATTAATCTTACTCGTTTCCATTGCCCGGTATTTTTATTTTTGTTTTGCAAGCGGAATGGAAAAGAAACTAAAAGAAAATGTTGTTTGCTGCAGCAGACCGGGACGCCTGCTTCTAATGAAACCATTCATTATAATGACACACTGTACTTATGTTTTTGTAACTATCCATAAAGCAGGCACAAAATGTTTAACTGTTTGTTTTGTTTTTTCCCCAGTTTCACTGGTTGGACAACGTTTAGCAGAGCCTCAAAAAGCTAAAAAAAAAAAGAAATAAACATATGCACATATTGCACATTTCCACCAAGCATTCAAAGTTTTGCTAAGCATTTTTATGGCCAGATGATGAAATAAGGCTTTTGCAAGTGTCAGTCATATGTAGAAGCACATGCACACCGCTGGTAGGTGCTGGAGGGGGGTACTTATCTGCCGGTGCGCTGTATCCAGGGAGGTCCAGACATCCCAGAGGTACTTGAGCAAAGGAATGGAAGCAGGCACACGGTCTTTCTAAAGGTGCAGTTTATTGTGCCACCAAAGGTCCAACGTTTCGGCAAATAGATTGCCTTTATCAAGGAGAGCCCTCTCCTTGATAAAGGCAATCTATTTGCCGAAACGTTGGACCTTTGGTGGCACAATAAACTGCACCTTTAGAAAGACCGTGTGCCTGCTTCCATTCCTTTGCTTTTGCAAGTGTCAGACCTCATCTACAGTATGTGGAGAGATACCTGTGAACAAACCTGGGAAATATGCTAATTTATATCATATAACTATACTTTGTATCATGTACGGCACACCTGTGAGCACGTGACCTGCGTATGGAACAAAGGTTAATACACAGCTATCTAGCTGGCCCAGCTTTCCCCTTCACTAAGGTCCCTCAAAGGAACAGTATCTCCCCTCAATCTGTCCCAATATACCATCTATCACTGACAGCACACTTGTGAGCACGTGACTTAGGCGGCGTCCATGCTGCCAAAGACCACGCGGAGCCGTGCGCGCGATCACATTGCCTTAAGACATTGATCGCGCCCATAGAGGGCGAACTAGCTCCATGACGTCACAGACATGACCCTAGACACACCCACCACGGCGCGTCTACCTTGTCCACAAAACGCTCCTGCTTCCCGCGGGTAACGTCACGCGCGTGCGCGCACACCTCCACGCGGTCGAAGGCTTGCCTTAGATATGCAACCAGGGTTAATACACACAGCAACTCTAGCCAACTCACCTTTCTCCTGCACAAGGTACTTTCAATTAGTTGATATTAACCTCTTACAAATTGCAATCATATCTATCCACTGTCACCACCGAATAAATATATAATTATATATATATATTCCAGGGTCTATTAAAGAAAAACTATGCACTTAACGCACACAAATCTGTTGCAGCAAAATGTGTCCGAAAATGTAAGTTACTCTCTACAAAGTGTGCAACCAGTTCAATCAGAGCCCAATGCATCAATTATTAAAGTTTGGCTTTAATATACAAAAAGACAGTGCTTAGATTACCTAACAATATTATTACAAGAACATACAGGTACAATAAATGCAGAACAGTTTCTTAAAATAAAAGGATAAAACAAACAGAAATCCCTATACAGTACGCTACCATATGTCATAAGTCCTGTCCCAGAGAGGTCACTGGAGTAGAAGAGAATTCATGTGTTCTGATCCCAAAACACACCTCTGTTGAATTCTAATTTTCTATTCAAACATGGCAATGTTTATACCCAGACCTTCTCGCATTGAAACACACAAGACTCGCCCCTGTCGTAAATCAGCTCTTGTGACATTTTTATGACTTAGGGGAGAACCAGTTATCTGTCTTTGGCACCTCTTACTCAAGCAATGTGGTGTATGATTTGTTTAATCGCAATGGTGACAGATATCCATTTGTTACTCTTATGAATGGCTGTCTTGCCCATTTCTTATTTCATATCTTTTGACCGGTAGGGTTAGTCACACCTCTTGGCACTCTGTAGAACCCTTCCAAGAATGCTTTGAAAGTCCCTTTAACCGGGTCCTGTTTACTGGGGCCATAATGTAACCCCATCTCTGGCAAAACAGATTTTCTTATCATTAGGTTCTATCAGTCCTAAACCTAGACCTGGCTAAGAGTTTTACAGGCCATAAAATATTTCTTTGTATTTTTCAAATCAAAGTGTAGCCACATTAACCCCTGAAGTACCAGATTGATTAAAATACTTAATATTCCCCGCCATTTTTATTACACTTTGCATTTTTACATTAGCTTGTTTGCATATTTAAATTGGCTTTTTTCCCCAGGTGCGTTCACAGGTCTCTCTCCACAAATTGTCTAGATTAGTGTTTTCAGAGGTATATAAGTCAATGGGTATTCTACTGAATATGAATCTCTTGTGTGTGCGGCAGAAAACGGGCAGATTTTGCCTGGTTTGCTACCTTGGGTGAAAGTCTATTGCAGTCTTGTAGTCCGGCCAAAATCTAACTCAATGTGAAATTGTATTGTATTGTATGTCTTTATTTATGTAGCGTCATTAATGTACATAGCGCTTCACAGTAGTAATACAAATAAATGGTAATCAAATAAATAACAGGTCATGGGAATAAGTGCTTCAGACATAAAAGTAACATTAAGGAAGATGGAGTCCCTGCTCCGAGGAACTTACAATCTAATTGGTAGGTAGGGGAACATATAGAGACAGTAGGAGGGAATTCTAGTAAGTGCGTCTGCAGGGGGCCAAGCTTTATGTATCATGTGTCCAGGATTATCCACAGTGCTATTCATATGCTTCTTTAAGTTAAATCCGTACAGGCAGTGGTTGACAAATCACCAAAAAATCTACTCGCCACACAAAAAAAATCTACTCGCCACCTAGTACCAAACATGTGCTGCTTGGGCCAATATTTACTCGCCCGGGGGTTAAATCCACTCGCCCGGGGCGAGCAAATGTATAGGTTTGTCGAACACTGCGTACAGGTATATTCCAGGTTGGTGTAACCATTGGCTGCTTCCTAGAGCCCCTCAGCAATAAGCTCATTTGTTCCATAGCAGCAGACTATAAGTATTTGATGGACCATGACTGATATTTACAGGATTCTTTTAAACATAAAAAAAATAAAGGAAAGGCTTATGGATGTATCCATTACCAAAAAGGAAACAAAATCATATAAATTGGGTTGCACTTTTAAACTCGTCTTTAATGTCAAATGTATCAAATAAAAAAAAGGTTTCTTATTGATAAAGAAGCTAAAAGTCAGGTGGATGCAGAAAGGTAATTGAGTCTGATTGATTCATTCTTTGTTTTTTACTAACCTTGCAAAGTAAAGATCAATAAATATAAAGAGTACCCAGACTCAGAGTGCTTCTTTACTTGAGATCAGCTAATATTGTTTTTTTTTTTATTGATAATGAGTTTAGTGGTTTTAAACTAGTCTAATTTTGTATATAAACTGCACTCAAAACACACCACAATTTGTGGTTAAATTCCATAACCACAAAACAATTTATTTATAATAATAATATAAGATTTTTCTTTCACTGGTGCTGTACTAATTACCCTTTACCCAGGTCGGTCGGTATTGGTGCCAGCAGTGCCTGGCTGTACATTACTTTACATGCAACACTAATGCACATTGCTGGACCATGCAAGACATTTCCCTCATTCATTACCAATGTAACTGAATTAGTCAAGTGAAATCTCACTCAAATGATTAATAAAAGTGTTATATATTGTAGATAGACATTGTTCTGCTTATAATATACATTTTCTGTTTATATTACAGAAGCGACCTGCTCTTTGTCTGAAGCAAATACTGTGCACTTATATATAATATAGAACTAGGAATTCTGGTTTCCGGTGTTTATTATTTTGTACAATCTGGGTTTATTTTTTTTTCCATATAGTCACAAAAATGTGTGTTTCTCAGTGTTACTAATGAATTGATGGTGTGTTTGGTTAAAACCTAAAACCCTATAGAAAACATACACCTATATATTCTCCCTCAACCGTCCTGACACACAGACTGTGCCTGGTATGAAGTGGTTAAAGCTTTATTACTCTAACATGTAAATAAGTGTGTCCAGCTAGTATACCCAATATAACTGCAAGCTGCAGTTCCATCTGTACTAAGGTCATTCTGACCAACACATACAAAGATGCGAACAGATGTCAATTATTATTTATTATGTGTAAATATGGGGGTGACCGCTGATAACAAGCATAACAAACAGATTAACATCAATTTATGCACGATAACACAATAGTTCAGGAGGGATCTGCACCAAGGAGCTTACAATCTAAGATATATATATAAAAAAATCTCATCAGCGCTAACTATTATCTAAAAAGTGAAATAGAGTGAACCTCGAAAATCTAATCAATATTAGTAAGAGAAACCAGTTACTCACTAAATACAAAACATATCAGAATGCTGTATACAGATATACCGATGCATGGTGATACAGTATTTCACCAATGTAGGGTATATGCCAAAGGCAAAGCTTATATAAATGTGAAAGAACAAACCTAAATACCTCTATACTACAAAATAAGTGTGCTCAAAGCCGAAAGTAAATATGAACAAGTTTGACAATAAAAATGAATGATTCCGGCAGCGTTGTAGAATTAGAGATGTTTGTAGAAATGGTCCAGTAAATCAAGGATGGCAAACAGTTGGAATTTTGAAAGTTCTCTCCAGATATAAGTTGGGTGATTAGTAAAAAGAGATCCTGGGCAGCTTTTTTTGGAGGATGTACCAAATCCACAGGGTAAAATCTATAAAACAAAGAAAAAGAAGTGCATGCTCCACTGTGTAAATAAATAACACAATGTTTAATACATTGCCCACAGATTAAACGCACATACAAGAGGTAACATCTTTAGAGCATAGAGGGAAAATTCTCTGTGGGTTAGCAGCCAGTAAACGGAACGGTGTATACGACGATAAAGTCCCTCAGAGTTCTCCGCCCGGTGCAAGATGGTAGTTTGCAGTAAACGTTACACCGGTGTGGGTAATTATACAGGGAAAAGTGGCGTGGAAGGATTACTCCGTCTGGCGTGTACAGGAAGATGACTTCAGGGCAGTGTGTATTTTTAAATCATTAACTAATTTATTTTATCAGAGTACAGATACTCTGTAGATACTCTGATAAAATAAATTAGTTAATGATTTAAAAATCTGCAGTTCCCTGAGTCATCTTCCTATACATTGAACTTGGATTTTCTTGACAGGTATTCTCTGAACCAGGAGCACCAGTAACTGGAGGTATATTTATGCTTATATTTTGGTGTGCAGCCTACAATCTATATTCCGTCTGGAGCGTCCCACGTGACCCGACGCGTTTCATCACAGACTTGTAACTCGAGGGAAATGCCCTAACGTGCCGACAAACACGTTTATATAACCAGAGGTTGCCAGGTTACCAATATAACAACAATGTGTCCCGGCAGCTCAAGTCATTGCCACACGTCTAAAAGTCCCACAAACTACCATAGTATAAACCAAATACAATAATATAACCAAGAACATGAATGTTGAACTAAAATAAAGGTAAATAAACGAAAGGGGGAAGGGAAGGTGGGGAGGGGGGAAGGGAAAAAAGATAGTATAAGTAAGTGTTGTGAAGTATTAGTGGATAGTACAAAATAGACATTCAAACATACACATGCATAACGAGAGAGAGAGAGAGAGAGAGAGAGAGAGAGAGAGAGAGAGAGAGAGAGAGAGAGAGAGAGAGAGAGAGATTGAGAGAGATTGAGAGAGATTGAGAGAGATTGAGAGAGATTGAGAGAGATTACTGAGATACAAACAAACATATGAACTATGCAAAGCACATCTAAATGCATTGGAATATCACAATCTTCTTTGTCATAAGAAAATAGAACCTACTATATACCAAAGTGCTTGTGTCTACATTTTCATTTAGTCCCCGAGGAGTATATATAGTATGTAATTGCAGAAATACTTGTTCTAAAGAGCTGTGAGATGTTTAATATTTCATGGAATGAGCTATTCTGACCAGGCAGACGAGCTGAAGCGTAGATGTGCAATTTTTTTGCTTAAGTTTGTAAATCAGGTAATATTTGCTGGTTTGTTTCTTGCACAGCCCCCCCCCCTCCCAGCAAGTATTACAAGTCAGTGTGCAAGGTGATATGGGGCTTTATAACAATTTTCACTGTATTTTGCCAACAAGGGGGAACATTCTGAGCAATGTGAGGTAAATGTTGAAGACGCTAGCACATCTCTGCTGGAGACGCATTACCGATGGAGGGTGTATTTATCATCTGTTATATACACACTTTCACATGTACAGTACATGCCTGTTATATACACACTTTCACATGTACAGTACATGCCTGTTATATACACACTTTCACAACAGTACATGCCTGTTATATACACACTTTCACATGTACAGTACATGCCTGTTATATACACACTTTCATATGTACAGTACATGCCTGTTATATACACACTTTCACGTGTACAGTACATGCCTGTTATATACACACTTTCACATGTACAGTACATGCCTGTTATATACACACTTTCATATGTACAGTACATGCCTGTTATATACACACTTTCACGTGTGCAGTACATGCCTGTTATATACACACTTTCACGTGTACAGTACATGCCTGTTATATACACACTTTCACATGTACAGTACATGCCTGTAAGTTGATGTGCCTCAAAGGTAAGAAGAAGAGAACATCAATAATATGATAATATAATAGAGTTACATTTTAAAACGCATTACATATTCTAGCGCTCATGGTGCAGGACCCTCAAATAACACTCTCAAAAATATATAAATATATATTTAATATGTAAAAAAAAAAATGTTAACAGAAAAAACGAAGATAAAGCAATATGAAAATAAACTCACATCAAATATCACAAAGACATACAGTATCAAGATAAGAGTGGCTGGCATTATGACCAGCGGAGCCTCTGTACACTCCATAAAATACCACTATGATAATAAAGCTGGGGCCATTTTTACCTCATTTTTTTTTAAAAGTATTACACATACAGGAGGTTCGTCCATCCTCACCATATAGCTCTCCATCGAATTCATGATCCTTCCCATCATGACTCGATACCTATTGCATCCACCATTCACCTGGCCAGATGTTCACCAAACTCCTAGGGTTGTGCATGCCCACTGTCCCTGGCCGGGCATTTCCCTATTACATCACCGAGGATTACCCTTGGGTCCCCTGAACCATGAGCCTGCTTCAATGATGAGAATCACCCCTGGACCTCCTGACCATACCACCAATGTCAAGGCCATTTAACTTCTTAAACTTCTTGACGTTGGTATGCAGGCTTATGACGCCTTTGGCCAAAGGGTTAACTAAATAAGCAAGTATTTAATATTATTATTATTATTGAAGTATTTTACTTTATACTTTTCATCATATATGTTTTGTTAATTGGATGTAGCATTGGGCACCCCCTGTCTCTTGTTGTATACCATTGCCACGCTCAGTAGCTCTCTGGTTGACATAAATATATATTCATCATGTGGTGGATGTGGGAGTTTGAGCTAGCTGGGAATGTGTGTTAATATTACATTGTAGCTTGGGCATGCTATATCTGGTCCCTAGTTGATGCTACCGATGTGGACTGTCAGTAACCTTAAGGCTGCGTCCGTAGACACTTCGCCCGTGCGGAGGCGCGTGGAGGCTGAGGTATTAAATGGTACGCGCGCCGTCCGTGGGCGTGTCTAGGGGTGTGCCAGTGACGTCACGGAGCTGGTTCGCCCTCATTGGGCGAACCGCTCACGTGACCGGCCCATCGCTCCAAGAAATCAGTTTTAACTGATTTCTTGCGCAACGCGCACCCCCTCCCACTTCCGCCCGCACGCCGTAGAGACGCGATCACTGTCTTTAGGCAGTCTGATTGCTCAACATGCGGACGCGTCCGCGCGGTCGGCCATACCATGGACGCAGCCTAAGGTAGAAGACAGGATTTACTGCTATATCTATTTCTCTTTTTGAATTGAGCGACTCGTTAGATGGATGTCTGCAGCTCTGCCTGGGTATAGGCTTTTAAGCTGTTGATTTACATGTTGGTTATTCTTTGTAACATTTGTGGCTCTTAATGTTTTTCGATTATTGATGCAATATGTTTTCTTGTTTCTCTTTTATATTTGGTGCTTGGGTGATGGAGATGCTGTTGGTGGTAGAAACATTGGTCTGAGGGAAGGACGGGCGCTGGGAGATGGCTCTGGGGGGGGGGGGGGGGGGAGGAGAGGGGAGTGATTCTTCCCGCGGCTGGAGGAGTTGTGGACTATTAACACTAGGCAGGCATCTGATGAAGGGGTTTGTACCCTGAAACGTCATGCCAACGTCTCACTTCTACTGGTATGATACACTTTGTTATCTTGATATGTCCTTGTAATACTTGATGTGCCTATTTTCACATTGCATATCTTCTTTTATCTGTAAACATTGATTTTTCCTTTATACATATTACATATATTTTGATTTATTTCTGAGTGCAGTGTCCTATTAGCGTTATTTGATATGAAAAGGTATCATCATCAATTTACATATCCTGGCAATATACAGTTCCCTCTAAGTAGTATTAGCAGGGATAATGATTACTAATATAAAGGAAATCTAAAAATCAATATGGCAATGCTGACAATGTTTCCTGTAATATAATCTTTAGTCTGACACAAAGTCTCTCTGACACTCGTCACCATTTGTACAATTCATTCCTTGGTTGATGAGAAACAGCTCCATCTACTGGACACATGTTTTCTTACCTGATAAAGCGTGGGAGTGTAGGCAGTATTGCAATTTAATCTAGAAAGTCACAGGCCCCTACTGCACTAAAGAGATTAATGCTACAGTGAGATCTCAACCCCTTGTGTACAGGGCAGTGGAATGACATTCTGTTTGTACAGATGTAGCAGACGTTATTGCACCTATTAAAAGCGTGCATTACTGAGAAAAAACACGAAAAATAACGCATGCTTTAAAGAGGAATGCACACGTTATCATTTTCAATAGTGATGCGATAATGTGTACGTTAAATATCGCACTAGTGTTGACATACCGCATTGATGAGCGCATAATTGCTGCTATACCTGTGCTTGTTCAATGTGAATGAAACCTTGTCCCTTAATGGACATAACTGTCATCTGTAGCCCATAATTAACAAACCAGTACTGCAAATGCCAGACTGTTTATGGGTCGGAGTAAACACCAGAACTAAGTGCCCTGAGTTGGCAGGTACAGTCACGGCGCCGGCAGCTTTCCCGGGACAGGAATTTCACTGGGGCCCTCTGTGTCCGGTGCCTTGCGAACCCTCCTCTTTTTCTTACACTCCCCCCCTCACTCTCTCACCCCCTCTATTTCTCTCCCCCCTCATCCACCCCCATGCATTTATCTCCCCCCTGTCTCTCACTGCTCCTCTCACATCTCTTCCCCTCCTTCACTTACACCCCTTCTCTCTCTCTTGCTCCCTCCCCCCTTTCCTCTCTTACACCCACCCCTCTTCTCCCTTCCCTGTGAAGCTCCCTCTCCTGCTCACTCGCCCTCTTACACCCCTCCCCTCTCCTCTCTTACACTCCCTCTTTTTCTCCCTTTATTGCTCACTCCCCACTCTCTTGCCCACTTAGTCCCCCCTCTCTATCACACTCCCCCTATGCCCACTCTCGCTCCTCCACCTCTTTCACTCTCCTAACCTCCTCCTATCACTTAATGCTCCCCTCCTCTCACTCAATCTGACTCTCAATTCCCCTCCATCTTAAATTCCACCCCTCCTCACACTCAATTCCCCTCGCCTGACCCCACACACACACACTTGGGGATGAAGCCTCCTGTACTGCGCCGATCCCACGGATGGATGGGAAATTTGGGCCCGGCTTCCGGGCCGGCCTAACGTCTGGCGCAAACCGCCAAGTGGGGAGCTTGGGGAGTCGGGCCGCAGCTGGGGAGAGCTTACACCCTTCCTCTTCTCCCCTCACACTTTCTCCCTTTCTCTTCTTCCCTTATACTCTCACCCCTCTCTTCTCCCCCTTTCCCTTCTCCCCCCTCCTGTCAATTGAATGCGACATCTGGCTCCGACAGAGGCAGGGAGAGGAAGGTTCGCAGTGACCGGACAGCTGCTGCTGCTGAGCTAGGGAGCCACCAGATCACTGCTGTGTGTGGAGCTGCCGCGCCGCCGGGCCTGGAACAGCTCGGAGAGTTGTCCCAGCTCCCCCCCCCCCCGACGGCTGCGGAACCCCAGTTGAAAGTGGCTGATTTAAAAACTGTATACATAGTTATTACCCATGAGGCTCCTTCCAGCGTGACTTGAACTGGCTTTAAGGTGTCTTCCAGTAGGGATGGTATGTTATAGTAGAGTGTCACTTCAAAGTGAATATGGCCAAGTATGTTTCACAATAGGTGCAATAATGATGAAACAAAAACAGTACTAGGTATACAAAAGAAAAATCCAATTGAAAACAATGCATTTTGTTTTTGATTCATTTGTATTTTTTCAGAGGGCGAAGGGATGAAAATGTCCTTTGGTTTGTGGAAACGATAGGATAGAACCAACCAAGCACATTGTCAAAAGTTATCAGCAAACACTTAAATATAGTTTTCCTCGTAACCTGAGATTAATTTCATCTTGCTTCTGAACACTGCTGTCCACAGGAGATCACTAACACCTCCGTACTTAAAGCAGCACTGCTAGGGAAAGAAAACAAACCCTAACCACAGCATGTCTGTGCTGCTAGGAGTCTCGTGTGAGCTTGTATCGGGGCTACTTCTGTTCACAGGTGTTATGTTCAAATTCTTTACTTTTAGGTCATGGTGACATTACTAATACTGTTCAATTAGAACTTGATACTAACCTTTATCTAATCAGTGGGTGGCACGGGGGTTGCTAAATGACGAGGCAATTTTGTTATTAATTGCTATCGAGTCATTTGCAACCCGTGTCTCTTAGTATTAGTGTATCGAGGTATTTTTGATTTAGGAAGTGGCAAAGATGTATGTCACCTCTCTGGATTCTGGTTGTTAAAGGTTAACCTGTACTTTCTGTTTCAATGCACTTCTTAAAATTCACATACTCGGATTGCAAATTAAAATGCCTGTCAACAGAAACTTGTATATAACTGGCTTTTTTCATTCCCTGCTTGTTCCTTTCAAAAGATAAAACCTCATCTCACCGAGGTTGAGCTATCCGAACTGCAGCCAAGTTCTCATGTACAGGATAGGAGTGGGAAAGCAGCCATTAACCAGAACTCACATTGCTTTGTACTTTATCAGCTCATACTATACATAATGTTTATGGTATTTACGTTTGGAACATGGAATGGAGCACGGTGCTCTTAGGTCTTTGTAGGCTTCCTAAGTAGTTCACCTTTACTAATACAGGTTTCATTCGCCTATGTGAACTCAGCCGGCTGACCCCAAGTGGCTAAATCCTCAGATTAAATATAAAGCATTAAGAAAGCAGTGACTATAACCTCATAAAAGACCACAAGTACAGTAATTAATATGAAAATACAAAGTCTAAGAATTCATGCAATAACATATGTATCTACACAAGAACATAAAGGGTAATATTGTAGTAATAGGAGTCCAAATAAAGATATTATTTTTAAAAAAAGTCGGCAGTGTGATTGCAGTAAGCTAAAGTCGGCAGTGTGATTGCAGTAAGTTAAAGTCGGCAGTGTGATTGCAGTAAGCTAAAGTCGGCAGTGTGATTGCAGTAAGTTAAAGTCGGCAGTGTGATTGCAGTAAGCTAAAGTCGGCAGTGTGATTGCAGTAAGCTAAAGTCGGCAGTGTGATTGCAGTAAGCTAAAGTCGGCAGTGTGATTGCAGTAAGCTAAAGTCGGCAGTGTGATTGCAGTAAGTTAAAGTCGGCAGTGTGATTGCAGTAAGTTAAAGTCGGCAGTGTGATTGCAGTAAGCTAAAGTCAGCAGTGTGATTGCAGTAAGTTAAAGTCGGCAGTGTGATTGCAGTAAGCTAAAGTCGGCAGTGTGATTGCAGTAAGTTAAAGTCGGCAGTGTGATTGCAGTAAGTTAAAGTCGGCAGTGTGATTGCAGTAAGCTAAAGTCAGCAGTGTGATTGCAGTAAGTTAAAGTCGGCAGTGTGATTGCAGTAAGCTAAAGTCGGCAGTGTGATTGCAGTAAGCTAAAGTCAGCAGTGTGATTGCAGTAAGTTAAAGTCAGCAGTGTGATTGCAGTAAGTTAAAGTCGGCAGTGTGATTGCAGTAAGCTAAAGTCGGCAGTGTGATTGCAGTAAGTTAAAGTCGGCAGTGTGATTGCAGTAAGTTAAAGTCGGCAGTGTGATTGCAGTAAGCTAAAGTCGGCAGTGTGATTGCAGTAAGCTAAAGTCGGCAGTGTGATTGCAGTAAGTTAAAGTCGGCAGTGTGATTGCAGTAAGCTAAAGTCGGCAGTGTGATTGCAGTAAGCTAAAGTCGGCAGTGTGATTGCAGTAAGCTAAAGTCGGCAGTGTGATTGCAGTAAGCTAAAGTCGGCAGTGTGATTGCAGTAAGTTAAAGTCGGCAGTGTGATTGCAGTAAGTTAAAGTCGGCAGTGTGATTGCAGTAAGCTAAAGTCGGCAGTGTGATTGCAGTAAGCTAAAGTCGGCAGTGTGATTGCAGTAAGTTAAAGTCGGCAGTGTGATTGCAGTAAGTTAAAGTCGGCAGTGTGATTGCAGTAAGCTAAAGTCGGCAGTGTGATTGCAGTAAGTTAAAGTCGGCAGTGTGATTGCAGTAAGCTAAAGTCGGCAGTGTGATTGCAGTAAGCTAAAGTCGGCAGTGTGATTGCAGTAAGCTAAAGTCGGCAGTGTGATTGCAGTAAGCTAAAGTCGGCAGTGTGATTGCAGTAAGTTAAAGTCGGCAGTGTGATTGCAGTAAGTTAAACTCGGCAGTGTGATTGCAGTAAGCTAAAGTCGGCAGTGTGATTGCAGTAAGTTAAAGTCGGCAGTGTGATTGCAGTAAGTTAAAGTCGGCAGTGTGATTGCAGTAAGCTAAAGTCGGCAGTGTGATTGCAGTAAGCTAAAGTCGGCAGTGTGATTGCAGTAAGCTAAAGTCGGCAGTGTGATTGCAGTAAGCTAAAGTCGGCAGTGTGATTGCAGTAAGTTAAAGTCGGCAGTGTGATTGCAGTAAGCTAAAGTCGGCAGTGTGATTGCAGTAAGCTAAAGTCGGCAGTGTGATTGCAGTAAGTTAAAGTCGGCAGTGTGATTGCAGTAAGCTAAAGTCGGCAGTGTGATTGCAGTAAGCTAAAGTCGGCAGTGTGATTGCAGTAAGTTAAAGTCGGCAGTGTGATTGCAGTAAGTTAAAGTCGGCAGTGTGATTGCAGTAAGTTAAAGTCGGCAGTGTGATTGCAGTAAGTTAAAGTCGGCAGTGTGATTGCAGTAAGTTAAAGTCGGCAGTGTGATTGCAGTAAGCTAAAGTCGGCAGTGTGATTGCAATAGGCTACTGTCAGCAGTGTGATTATAGTAAGCTACAGACGCAGTGTGACTGTCGCGGCTTGACAAAGCGAGGTGGAGACTTCCATAGCAGAGCTATTACGCAACGATAGGGTTGTTAGGTGCCCCCATAAAATCATATCATCATCTTATATACCCAGATGTTACGGAGGATTGGTTGAACAGCAACCCAGCAAGAAAGCACTGATCAACTCACCAGGTGAATATAAAAATAAAAAAAGTTTATTGAACTACATATTAAAAAACAAAAGACATACTAGGGACAAAACAGGGGAAATTCTCCTCCCACGCGTTTCACGCTAACAGCACTTCCTCAAGGAGTAATTGTTTGGAGTTTGAATTCTCCCACGCGTTTCACACTAACAGCACTTCCTCAAGGAGTAATTGTTTGGAGTTTGAATTCTCCCACGCGTTTCACGCTAACAGCACTTCCTCAAGGAGTAATTGTTTGGAGTTTGATCCATAGGAATAGACCTATTGGTAGAAAAAGGAGCAAAATTCAAACAATCTTGTTAATTGAAAATGTATCAAGGTTAAACATCAAAACAGGAAAGATAATAGATAAATTAACAGCGATGGCAGAATAGTTAATCTAAAAGAATATGAGATATTTAACACAATAGTTGCATTGAATCCATAACATAAGTAATGTACGTTAAAAACATTTTTTTAGTGAAACCAGCAAGGTCATTATCTACTGTATATAAAGGACCTGTGGTGCCATGTTTCTTAGTTTGTCAATCTGCCTATGTCAGTTTATTGAACCGATTTCCTCCTCTGTCTAGATGTTCTATGTTTATACCCTTTATGGTAAGCTACTTAAAGCACTTTTGATTCTGCGCTATGTATCAGTAATACATTTTTTTTTTAAACAACATGGTTGTATCATTAAATACTTTAACACAATGTATTATTTGCACAGTATGGCTGTTATAACATATGATAAGCATATTTGATGTTTACTAATACTAGTCAAAATAATTATTTTTTAGTCTAGGTTGTATCAATCAGGTATGCAACAAACTATGCGTCATATGTAAGAAGTCATACATATACTAAGCACAATTTATTAAGGTTTATAGTCCCTTTTAGCAGTACAATTTGGACGCACAATTTTTAACGATCCTGTTTATACATTACACCCAATATGTTGGGGACCCACCAAGCATGGGAACCCCCACACAGTGCGTCTCAAGTGGCCATATTTATACAAATAAAAAGAAAGATTAGCTAGGGAGATTCATGACCATTTCTTTCCGTCCCTGAACAGTTTTTAATTTGCTTTTCAATTCATAAAGTTCCTATTTCCCATAGAGAGGGATGTGAATATCTTCTATTTATGATAAAATAACCTGAACATTTCTGAGGCTCTGAAATAATTTTCTTATGTTTACTTTGGCAAGAGAACTATACAGTATTCCCTATCTGAGAATCAGAAGCACATTCTTTGCGGTTCCCACTAAATATAGAGATTAATTCCTTCTAATGTGTTTTGACCATTTAGGATCTGTTACCACTGGTTAAAGTTTGTTAGTGTCTGGAAACCTAGTTTAGTTTTATGAAAGGATAGAATGATTTATTTGAAAAATCTCTCCATTTTATGAGTTTTTAAAAACTGTACAAACAGATGTGACCTTGTTAAATCATTTGCAGTCACCGTTTTAGACTCTTCAGCTGCTTTGGGTTGTTCTCTGATCTCTCCCACTGCTTTCTGTCTCTGCAGGTGCTGACATTGTGCAGTGGCTGGTTAAGAGCCTCAGCATTGAAGACCCAGGTAAACAAACCTCAGAAAAAAAACACAACCAGTGGCTTGCAAAAACTGCCTTGTTGAAGCATTTATTTATATATATTAACTTTGCTCAAATTGTTACCCTTCTTTGAGTTCGTCAGTTATTTAGTTTGTGGTTATTTGTAGCCATAGGTGATAATACACATATTGTATGACAATACAATATTCATTTGTCTTTTGATGCGATTTGTTTCCATCATTTTGACATTATTACACCATTAGGTGAAGCATGAAGCTTGTTCGAGATACACGTCTGACATTAAACAGTTGTATGATTTTAATATAGTTAAAATTACAGTTTTATATTTTAAATTATAGCCCCATTATAGTATCAGTATCTCAGGAGAGTGTCCTGCAGGGTATATTGTCAGTATCCCAGGAGAGGGCCCTGCAGGGTATATGGTCAGTATCCCAGGAGAGGGCCCTGCAGGGTATATGGTCAGTATCCCAGGAGAGGGTCCTGCAGGGTATATGGTCAGTATCCCAGGAGAGTGCCCTGCAGGGTTTATGGTCAGTATCCCAAGAGAGGGTCCTGCAGGGTATATTGTCAGTATCCCAGGAGGGGGTCCTGCAGGGAATATGGTCAGTATCCCAGGAGAGTGCCCTGCAGGGTATGTGGTCAGTATCCCAGGAGAGTGCCCTGCAGGGTATATTGTCAGTATCCCAGGAGAGGGTCCTGCAGGGTATATTGTCAGTATCCCAGGAGAGGGTCCTGCAGGGTATATGGTCAGTATCCCAGGAGAGGGTCCTGCAGGGTATATTGTCAGTATCCCAGGAGAGTGCCCGGCAGGGTATATTGTCAGTATCCCAGGAGAGTGTCCGGCAGGGTATATGGTCAGTATCCCAGGAGAGGGTCCTGCAGGGTATATTATCCATTGTAACACCGCCAGAAGAAGAGATCAGTGTACGTACAGAGATGTACTGTAGATAAGGTGGGGTGAGAAAGTGGGGGGTATATGTGTATATATATACACTATACACTATTGTATATATATATATATATATACACACACTAGTGTTAGAGACCACCAAAATAGTTGCAAAGAACCTTCATAATCATTGAAGTATATAAAGTCAAAATGTCCTATGTTAGAGCTTGACAAACAGACACAAAGCCAGGCGTAACAATGGCGTAACCCTGTGGTGTCATTTGATGCCGCATTGCCATGGCAACGTGTCGCAAAAACAAGGTAAGGGACGTAGCAGAGGCTTCACGCGATCCCACGGCATTTAATTTAAGTGCCTTGGGGAGGAAAAGTGTGCCCCCCCTGAAAAATCTTTTTGCCCCCTATTTTGCCCACCCCTGCTCTAGACCAGTGTTTTTCACCAGGGGTTCCCCGGGCATCCCTAAAGGGTTAAGGGCAAAAAAGAGAAAGTGCTAAACACCCCAAGAGTAAAATCAAAATGTTCAGTAAACCTTGAAATAGGTATACAGAAGGGAGTTCTCACAATTAATATGCAAGTAGCAATACAAGAAATAATAATGTGAAAAACCTCAAACCCGAAAGCGCGAAATGTTTCCCTGCAGCCGAAGTCCTGTCCAGAGGGATTTCCACATCCCCCCCCCCCCCCAGAAGACAACTGTAGCGGGAAAATGTAGGATCTTCTGATGACGCAAGGACTATTCAATTAATAAAAGAAGAAAAGGAGAAGCATATGCTGAACATGCAATCTACTTCAAACAATGATTTTTGTGCTTTTATCAATAAATGCACTTAGCTTGGTTAGAATGATCCTCTCTAAGGGGGTAAATAATAGATCCTGTTCTCCCTCTTACAGCCTTCAAATAATGGCTGGCTGCATCTTGGTAAAGGGATATAGAGGAGTATATGGCATAATAACATTTTAATACAATACAATAGTTAAAATCAAGATTTTAAACTCACAAACAGTTCTTGGTAGTCTGGCACGTAAATACAATTCTTTCCAGCGCAATGGCAACCAGTGTCTCTGTCAGCAGCACTGTTTTGGAAGTCCTCAGAAGGGAGGGTGGTATGTCTGGAGCTTCTTGTGCCTGGCTTTGAAGGGGTTCCACCTATGGGGTCTTCCACTCCCGTAGGCTTTTGTCTCCTTTCTCCTCCAGGTACACTGTGTCTGGGCTCTCTTTCCACCTCCGTAGCTTTCCTGCCCTGCCGATCCGAATTCGAGATTCGCCGGTACTTCCGCGTATGACGCAAATTACGTCTGACGCAGCAGACCAACCATTCCCTTTGGTCCGCGGATTTCAGCGGATCAATCTCAAAAAGGGCCATTCGCGTTTCGCGGATTCCGCAACCCGTCGACAGATTTGTAAAATACAATCTGCGGATTTATCTTAAGAATCCGCCAACAGATTGCTGAATCAGTGGATTAGATTCTACAAATCCGTCCACAGGTTGTATTCAGTGGCGGTTTTTGATGAATCCGCGCAAATTAAAACCGACCAAATTTGTTTGCGGATTTTACACGGCAAAACGGATTTGGGGTTGAAAATGCAAGAAAATCCGAGAAACGGATTTGGGCGAATTCGCCCATTTCTAGCCACGTTATGTTTTGCCAAATAACAATGTTTTCCAACCGGTGACTTGCTTTTTTTTGATTCTCTGGATTTATTTATTTTATTTATTTACAAAATGTTTTACCAGGAAGTAATACATTGAGAGTTACCTCTCGTTTTCAAGTATGTCCTGGGCACAGACTTATGATGACAAATACATGGTTACATTAAGTGAACAGGGTCTACATTATATACATGACATTGCATGCACAGTTAAGATACTATATATTATGGGCGTATGTAACAGTTACAGACCAGATTAAAATGTGAGACCGCTTTAGTTTTGAAAGAACTTAGACTGGTGGCGGCTGTGAGAGTCTCCGGTAGGTTGTTCCAGTTTTGTGGTGCACAGTAAGAGAAGGAGGAGCGGCCGGATACTTTGTTGAGCCTTGGGACCATGAACAGTCTTTTGGAGTCAGATCTCCGATGATAAGTGCTGCATGTGGTAGGGGTGAGGAGCTTGTTCAGATAGGTAGGTAGCTTGCCCAGAAAGTATTTGAAGGCAAGACAGGAAATATGAACTTTGCGCCTAGACGCAAGTGATGACCAATCTAGTTCTTTGAGCATTTCACAGTGATGTGTGTTGTAGTTCCATTTGAGGACAAAGCGGCATATTGAATTGTACAGGGTATCAAGTTCGTTAAGGTGAGTTTGGGGTGCCGAGCCATATACTATGTACCCTTAGTCTATAATTGGCATTAGCATCTGCTGTGTGATGCGCTTTCTACCCAGCAGACTTAGGGAGGATTTGTTCCTATAAAGTACCCCAAGTTTGGCATAGGTTTTGGATTTCAGGGTATCAATGTGCAACTCAAATGTTAAATGGGAGTAAAACCATATGCCCAAATATTTAAAACTAGTAACAGGGGCTAGGGTGGTATTAGAGTTGGTTCTGATCTCATTCTGGCTCATTCATCTGAAGTTTTAGAAATTTAGCCTTGGTCCCAAATACTATTGTTACAGTCTTGTCAGCATTTAAAAACAGTTTGTTTTGGGATTATACAGTAGATCCTGATATTACTTTTATGTTTAAATATACGCTGGTTAACAGGTCTTGGTTTGTTCTACATAATATAGGCCACATGGGAGTTTTAGTAAAGTGGCTCAGTGAGTAAAGACACTGACCTTCACTGAGTTTGAAGCAGGGGAACCTGGTTCAATTCCCAGTGTTGGCTCCTTGTGACCTTGGGCAAGTCACTTTATCTCCTCAGGCACCAAAAACATAGATTGTAAGCTCCACGGGGCAGGAACCTGTGCCTGCAAAATGTCTCTGTAAAGCGCTACGTAAAACTAGCAGCGCTATACAAAAACAAACAATTATAATTAATTATTATATATTACACATTTTGTGTCATGTGGAAACAAACTTAAATGGAATCCTATGAGCTGTTAGAGTGATGTACCACTGCATCTCCTTGCAGAATACCTCTGCAGCTGCCGCAATGTAAACATGGGAATGTCCCTTTACATTTGGTGGTGTGATTACTTTTCTGGTTTTTGATCAGAGCATTACCTACATTTTCCCCCTCCTGTATGAAAACAGGGGGCGTTCTTGAAAACACCCCCATAGTGTGGATCTCTTTGCATAAGGGGGCAGTATTTTAACACTATTTTCCTTATATTTAATGAGTTATTGTCAAATGATCTAATACAAGGACTTCTTTGCTCTTTCTTATAATTCTCTGTTTTAGGCTTCAATAAACGTTGTCGTTGAATTTTCTTTATTTGGGGTTTATGTTCAAGTATTTTATATTTATTATTCTCTCTGTCCACAAACTTCTCAGTCATTTCATTTCAAGTAATACATCGTATTCTTAGTAGTTGGCTTCTAGATCATCCTTTCTTTAAGCCTGGGGTCGAAAACTGGGAACCATTAGCATGTTATTTCTATCTGTTGTTTTTTTATAAAGATCTGAATTAAGTCGTCCATCATTTTTAGTTAAAGATGCATCTAAATAATGGATCTTTGTTCTGCTAGTTTCATATGTATGTAACTCCTCTATTCCTTTAGACTATGGGATCTGTCGCTGAGGTGGGGCCTGAGTTCTATGGATATATATATATGTGTGTGTGTATATGTTGCAGTATGCGATACATGTGATGTGGGGCGGGAGCAACTGGACACAGCTGTATTGAACTATAACGGGATAGATATATAGATCGTCTAGCACTGTCAGTCCTCCCAGTCCTGGGGGTACTTGCATATATGTTAGAGGTGCCGGCACACCCATTGGAGCTCATTAAATGGTGTATGTGTGTTGCAGGCTTGGGGGGACAGATTGAGAGACCTGGGGAAGAGGAAAGAGAGACTGGGGGAAGAGGAAAAATACTGGGGAAGAGTAAAGATAAACTGGGGGGAGGGGGATAGATAAAGAGACTGGGGGAGACACTTGGGGGAGGGAGAGACACACTGGGGGAAGGAAAGACAGAGACACACTGGTGAGAGGGGGACACTGAGGGAGATGGAAACGGAGGGGGAGAAAGAGACAGACATTGGGGGAGGGAGAGAAAGATGGGGGAAAGAGACACTGGGGGGAGAGAAAATAAAAAATAAGCTGGTGATAGGAGTGATAAAGAGACATTGGGGTGAGGGGAGAGAAACGTGGGAGGGGAGAGACATTGGGGGGGACGGAGAGGGAGAGAGACTGGGGGGAGGGGCAGAGAAAGAGACTGGAGGGAGATAGACTGGGGGAGGGGGAAAGAGAGACTTTTGGGAGAGAGACTGGGGGAGGAGAGAGAGAGACTGTGGGGAGGGAGAGAGAGAGTGGGGGAGAGAGAGACACTGGGGAGATAGAGATAAAGAAGGAGAGAGGAGTAGTGATAAAGAGACTATGGAGAGGGGGAGAGAGACACCTTGGGGGAGGGGAAGACAGACATTTGGGGGAGAGAAGCTTAGGGGGAAGGAGAGAGACTGGGGGGAGGGAGAGAGACTGGGGCAATGGGAGACTGGGGGAGAGATAGAGACGGGGGCGAGGGAGAGAGACTTGGGTAGGGGGAAAGCGACTAGGGGGAGGGGGAAAGACTGGGAGGAGGGAGAGAGATGGGGGAGAGAGAGAGACGAGGTGGGGGAAAGAGAGACGAGGGGGATAGAGCGACGAGGGGAGGGGAGAGACTGGGGAGAGGGAGAGACGGGGGAGGGAGAGATGGGGGAGGGAGAGAGATGGAGGATGGAGGGAAAGAGAGAGAGACTGGGGGAGGGAGAGAGAGACTGGGGGAAGGAGAGGGAGAGACTGTGGGGGGGAGAGAGAGACTGGGGGAAGGAGAGGGAGAGAGACTGGGGGGAGGGAGAGGGAGAGAGACTGGGGGGAGGGAGAGAGAGAGAGAGATGGGGTGGAGGGAGAGAGGCTGGGGGGAGGGGGAGAGAGAGAGACTTGGGGGAGGGAGAGACGGGGAGAGAGAGACAGACAGAGGGGGGAGGGAGAGAGAGATGGAGGAGAGTGAGAGACTGGGGAAAGGAGAGAGACTGGGGAGAGGAGAGGGACTGAATAATACAGCATAAATGGGGATGCTATTAGACAAATACCATTATAATATTTATTTTATAAAAATTTATTTATTGTGTCCTGGTTTTTACTTTTTAAAATCTGGTCCCCCTAATATCCTGTTGCTAAATGTATATATCTTAAAAGATATCACAAGCAAAGTCAATATATCGCAAACATAGCTAGTTCTATATGTGAAACATAATACTGCAAATAAAAAGTCCTTGTGTCCACAAAGGTAGAAGAATCCTCCACAGTTTGGAAGTGTTATGGTTTGTTTTGGGAATATATCCCTTTGTTGAAGATCCGCATTGCTTCCTGCAGCTGCTTCTCGTAAGAAGCTTTCAGTGTCACGCTGAATCCCTCCTTTGAATATATATATATTTAGATGTAAATGCAAATTTGGAAATATAAAAATATATTTTTTTATATTTGTGCTTGTTCAAACAGTGATGTCACTGCTGGTCTATGACGTCACTCTTTTATAATTAAATATTTGACGCTGTAAAATGTGCATATTTTGCATGGCAGTCATACAGTAAGGACGATGCCGTACAGCATCGGGACGTCCTGCTCAATGACTGGCTCTCCAGCAATAACACAGACAATGCTTATTTTAATTCCCGTTGGTACTGGGAACATTTGCAGCAATTTGTGAATTGTGTTGTTCTCGGTTACAAGAAAGTAGAAGTTTATCTCTGCGGGACCTTCTGTGCAGATAATAATAACACTTTTTTAAATTTTTTATCCTTCTTATAGAAGAACGCTGCTTAGGTTTTTCACCACTTCATTATTTTTAGAATAAGAGGAAAGAGCTGTTTTGATGTTGGAATTGCAAATACATGTTGACCATGGTATAATGTGGTTGTTTTCTATGGGAAGTCCAACATTCATCCGCTAAATGAGAAGGGCAGACCTACAGGTAGAACCTACAAACTGATGTATGCATTGTTCTTTCTTTCCAGTGGAAGCAATACATTTAGGAAGCCTTATAGCAGCCCAGGGTTATATCTTCCCCATATCAGACCACGTTCTCACATTGAAGGATGATGGGACCTTTTATCGTTTTCAGGTAAGTCAGCCCGGAAACTGCTTCAACTGATATATTGAAAAAGCCACACTCACTCTGACGTACGGTGTGTTAATTAACAAAATGTTTATGACCCAAGGGTTTTTACTCAAAAAATATTGTACATCAGTGTATTGTTTTGCATGATAACATCAGATGTATTTATTTTTTTCTTTTGTGTCCTCGACTTGAGATTAATTTGTTTTAATTATCTCGATTTTTGTGAATTTCTCTGACTTCTTTTGCTATTGAAATTGTATTACGAATAACTAATTAGTAGAATATAAAACTTAGCATTTTATTCTCAAAGTTGCAAAATAGAAATACAGGTAGTCCTCGTTATCCAACCTTTCACTTTACAACGAATGGCATATCCAACGCTTTACAATGCAACCCTATGGGACATTTTTCGACCCTGGAATGCGTTATCCAACGCTCACTGCCACTGATCACACGTGGGACTCACTTTACAACGGTTTCACTATCCAACGCTACTTCCAGAACGGATTCCGCTGGATAACCGAGGACTGCCTGTACTATAAAATAAATATAGACTGAATCAAAACTACCTCCAAACTATAGTGCTCGTATAGTACAGTGAAGTTAAACAGGTGTTCGCCACAGGGAGTAATCAGGTCTATTGCGCTGGTTGTAATAGACAACCTAGTGAAGCACAAATAATGTTAAGAAATGGTGCACAGCCTGTTGGTAAAAGTTTACTGGGGAGAAAATATATATCAATACAGTATGTATGTTCTTGGATTTTGTGCACCGCTATGAGTCGTAACAATATGAGTGCACGTTTGCAGAGACCCAAATAGAGAATAATATTGTGGTTAGTCAGAACGACAGAATAATCCGTGTGGGAGAACAGATAATGCCTTCCCCAATAGGAGAGGTAGGTGTTAATTCCTTCCTGTCCATCTCCCACTCAGTGCTTAATGATCACCCATTAGTGCACCCCGGAAGAAGCTGTCTAGCACAGAGAATCGTAAGTCGGGTCGTGCCGGATTCATTAGTCCGGTGGTGTTCATACCATGCGGTCATAAAATGTGACATCCGCTGACGGTGCACCCGTTATCTGTGTGGCTACTATTTAGCTGGAAAACCAGAGACATAACATAAAACACAGACAAAGCTCAGTGCACATCCAGAAAAACTTATATACGGTACAGTGCCTAAATATACATGTATAAATAACTAATAAATAAAATGGTCTTTTAGTTTAACATTTTGGCCAAATTGTTGTAAGCCCTTGAGCCAAACTTCACGGCAGACCACATTCAAGGGTCCCTACACTAATATAAATTCTTAATAACCTGTGCATTGCCAGGAAGAATGATTTATAATAAATCTGTCAATATGAGTTGCAAAAGTTCTAAGTCTGATTGAAGCTTTTATTAACCTGTACATTACCAGGAAAAGCACTCTGTAATAGATTTGTCACAATCACACTGCATGCAGGCAAGTTCCCCTGATAGTTGGAGATGCCATGGGGGTTCAATTTGAGCTTGTAGGTGTTCTGTATGTTTTACTATTTAGCTGTGATAGATACCAATCGTCTCAGCACTATCAATTTTGCTACACTACCCAACCTGATACATAGCTGCTAGATCCATTCCGCAGATATAGTGACAGCGAGCCTTTTGTTTGCCTTACCCATCCTTACCCTCTCCCGCTACTCCCCTATAGTAGGGCTAAAGTACTAGGAATATTTGCAGATATTTTATATCAGCCCAGGATTACTTTACATACAGAGGTTTGGTCAGGGTTATTGTTATTGCTTCACCCTACAGCTACATAATCATGCAACGCCCCATTCCCAGCTTCTAGAGAAATGGCATTGGTGTATTTTGTATTGTTACTCCCCAGGGGTTACCGTGACTCAGGGGCCGGATTCAGGCGGCTGGACGATGAGGTAGCAATGTTGTAGAATAATGGGCACGAGGCTATTGCTGCACACCAATAAGGCAAAATAGAGAAAAAGAAGAAAAAGCGCCCGATCCTAATGTGATACCAGTGGATAAAATTTAATGATTATTTGGACAATAACAATTTAAAACTCACAAACATCCGTGGATATTGAGCGTTGTATGAGTAAACTCTTGCCCCAACATGCGTCCTTAGGACGCTGCTCCGCCCGATCCGTCGTGGGATATCCTCCCCTCGAATCCTCTCTCAGAGTGTCGCCCTTTAGGTTGTCATCCGGCAACCCATAGTTGTAACAGAGAGTTCCTATGTGGAAAAGTTTCCAAATGCTCTATGGCGGACCGCAGCCTCCTTCTCCGGCATTGTGAACTCACAAGCAACTGCTCGCAACAGGTGAACCTACGCGTTTCATCAGTCTACGCTGATTTCATCAGGGGATTCAGCGTAGGCTGATGAAAAGCCTAGGGTCACGTGCTGCGAGCAGTTGTTTGTGAGCAGTTGTCCCGCGACGGATCGGGAAGAGCAGCGTCCTAAGGACGCATGTTGGGGCATAAGTTTACTCATACAACGATCAATATACACGGATGTTTGATATATTGCCTATTTGCCTATTTTTTTTTTTAAATAAATCAGTTCTCTAGTAGCCTATTAAATAATACTACCTTTTTTTTATTATTCAACTCAATGTCATTTTGAATGAGTTTTAATATACGGAGTATCCTTTGATTTCTAGAGCAGGTTTTAGCACACTTCCCCAGCAGTGCAAGATCTTTGTAACACTTTCCTGTTTGTGATCATTTGTTGCCAATATTCACAGCAGTTTGAGCTGTATACTGTAACAATAGATAATGTTACCTTAGATATATAAGGATACATTGTAGCTGCTGAGCTACACTGACTGAAGGATTGATTTGAAACTGATAGGCAGCCATTTAGTGAATCCTGGGAAGCAGGATTTTGCTGATCGATCACGTTTCAATAAAGGTAATCAAAGGCTGCATGTATTAAAACTCATTTTTTGTAATAATTTTTTTTGGAACTGCTTGGATTGTCTCTTTAACGTCCCTTGCAAATGTCCCATAGTTTATATTAATAACATTGACCATACCTCTAACACTGCATTTCTTGGGGTAAGGCAATGTGAATCCACCTGGTTCTGTAATTTAGTTCAAATGCTGCTACAGTACATAATTGACGTTCCTGAAGACATTTTGTTCCATTTCTATAAATAGTTTATAGTCTGGTTTTATTATTTCTATATGTCATGGGCTGCTGAAATATAGTTCTGTACTTTTTTACAGAAAAAATTCTATGCGTACATTAATATTCAAGCATTCCACTGTGAAACGCAACCTAATTAGACTGCAAGTAAGCAGGGGTCAGACATGAGCATCATTTTTCTCAGTAGCTTTGAGGGCCTGACCGACCGTGGCTGCACAGGCATTCTCTACCCCCTGGGACTCCATATTTGTGTCCTTTTTTATTTATTTATGTTCATTTGTTAAGCTTAGTCAGCGTATACTGCTTCTGATTTAGCCAGGCATGAAAAAATAAAGCAACAAACAGCCCTCATATACACACATTTCATTCAATATATATATATGTGTGTGTGTATATATATATATATATATATGTATATATATATATATTATATATATATATATATATATATATTAATATATATATATATATATGTATATATATATATTAATATATATATATATATATATATATATATGTATGTATGTATGTATGTATGTATGTATGTATATCGAGATAGAAGCGCTTAGGAGAACAGCAGCATCAGAAAATAGCCAAACTTTAATAACAAATAAAAACAATTAACTAGATTAAAAAGCAATGGTAAATGCACTCAGAGAGAGTGTCTAAAAAATGCTTATCTGCATGAATAGTTCAGTCAGCAGTGATGCTCCCTGGACTCCTGATGAAGCAGCAATAACGCTGTGAAACGCGTAGAGTGTACAAGCTGCAGACAGAGGGAGAGAGGATCTGAGAGGACCAGCAGTGCTATCCTCTCACACAGACAAGGAGACACAGTGATGTCATCAGACTTCACCTCAGACAGGAACCGGCACAGCAACTGAAGTGGGGGGAAGCCAGCAATGGAGGGTGAGGGACCCCCAACACGGCACAGAGGGACTACCAGGCAGGACTTTCATCATTACAAGCGGAGGTTTGGAATTCCTTAAACCCACCAGCCTGGAGGACACAAAGAGCTCAGGGAGCTTCACTGCTGACTGAACTATTCATGCAGATAAGCATTTTGTAGACATTCTCTCTGAGTGCATTTGCCATTGCCTTTTAATCTAGTGAAGTGCTTTTATTTGTTATTAAAGATTGGCTATTTTCTGATGCTGCTGTTTCCCTATGTGCTTCTATCACAATGTACAGATACTTCCCTCCCTCAAGTAGACAGAAAGCAGTCAGCAAGAGTCACTATACTTTCTCGCTTTTGGACTGCATCTTGATATATAACTAATTATATAACGACTGGAGAGCATTGCAAATTTCCTTTATATATATATATATATATATATATATATATATATATATATATATATATATAAAGAAAAAATTCAGTAGCGCCACTTGTGAAACAAAAATAGTATAAAATATTATGAATAAAACTGTGCAAATGTTGTGTACAATATTGAACAAAATATCAATCTAATAATACAAAAATGTTACAAATAAGTGAAAAAATACATAAAAATATATATATATATATATAAAAAACCGTGCAAATAAAACAGGGAAAAAAAGGGATAAAAAATGGAAGAAAGTCCAACCCTTGGTACAAGTCCAGTGGAAATACAATGGTGATTGGAAATGCTGCTCAGGGATCCACGGCTGCTCTCAGAAGGAATAACCAATTCCAACAGGAAGACTATAGAGAGAGAAGAACAGAGAGCGCACGTCCCATAGTGTAAAACAGAACATTTAATCAATAAAAAAGAGGACAAGGGGATTAAGAACACTCACAAAGGTACAAGATAAAAAGGCAATTTGTGATATATAATCACCACCACCAACAAGGCCACACCGTCCTGGAACACATCAGATGGTAGATAGTCCCTCCGGTTCACATCCAGCAGTGGTCGGGTGCTTTGAAACAATGTCTCTCGGCGTCAGTGCAATTTAGAGATTTTTCAGCCTCAGATCAGCTCCATGCGCTCTCCGGCCGTAAAGCGCGCACTGCGTGATGACGTAGTGTCGTGATAACGTGCCCGAAACCCTTTCCCTTTGAGAAAGTCACTGTCGTGACGAAACGCATCAGGGCACGTTATCACGACACTACGTCATCACGCAGTGCGCGCTTTACGGCCGGAGAGCGCATGGAGCTGATCTGAGGCTGAAAAATCTCTAAATTGCACTGACGCCGAGAGACATTGTTTCAAAGCACCCGACCACTGCTGGATGTGAACCGGAGGGACTATCTACCATCTGATGTGTTCCAGGACAGTGTGGCCTTGTTGGCGGTGATTATATATCACAAATTGCCTTTTTATCTGGTACCTTTGTGAGTGTTCTTAATCCCCTTGTCCTCTTTTTTATTGCTTAAATGTTCTGTTTTACACTATGGGACGTGCGCTCTCTGTTCTTCTCTCTCTCTCTATATATATATATATATATATATATATATAATATAATATATATATATTTATTCTTTTAACCAGACACAAAACAGGTTATGGTGGGTAAAAAAAGAGTCAAAAACCTCCACCGCACAGTGTTATAAATGACTGGACTTTCCCTTATATTGTATATTTACAAAGATAATGTACAAGACATAATACAGGGAGGAATAATACAAATAAGTATACTACATAATCGTGGACATTTGGATATAGGAATTCCTGCCACAAAGAGCGTACAATGTAATTGGTGTATTGGGAGACATACATAGAAGGAACAAACACTTAGGCTGCGTCCATGGTATGGACGACCGCGCGGACGCGTCCGCACGCTGAGCGATCAGACTGCCTAAAGGCAGCGATCGCGTCTATACGGCGTGTGGGCGCAGGCATGCGGAAGCGGGAGGGGGCGCGTGTTGCGCAAGAAATCAGTTCAAACTGATTTCTTGGCGCGACGGCCGGTCCTGTGAGCGGTTCGCCCAATGAGGGTGAACCAGCTCCGTGACGTCACTGGCACGCCCCTAGACACGCCCACGGATGGCGCGCGTACCATGGTCAGTGAAAGCACCTGCTTTCCCTTAGCCTCGGCACGGGTGGTGTCTGTGGACGCAACCTTAGAATGATACAGGGTAAGCGCACGAGAGTAAGTGCGTATGCAGTGTGTGCTGAAGTCCCGATACAATGCCATGGAAACACGTGCTTGTAATGGTGAGACATGTGCTGGTATCTCAGCCACTCTATACTTTGGGGTCTGTTCAGTGGCGGATTTCCCATCAGGCCCAGGCCTGGGGCGGTATATACAGATGCCGTGCGCTCGGGCCTATCGGGCCTGGTGGGAAGGCACTTGCATGTGGCGGACGCCTCCTTGCTCCCGTCTTCCTTCTCCTTCCGGACTGCAGCGTCAAATGGCGCCGTGGATGTCACCGTATGTCACACGGCGTCTCGTTGCCATGGCAACGTGACGTCACACCTTCAAATGACGGCTTGGTGACGTCCGCGGCGTAATTTGACGCCGTGATCCGGAAGGAGGAGGACGGCAGCAAGGAGGCGGCAGCCACATGCAAGGGCCTAGGGGCGGCGGGTCTTGAAATCCGGCGCTGGGTCTGTTTAATAAAGTCTCACCGCTACAAATCCGGCTCAAAACCAGTGCAAAAAAGCAGCAAAGTGTTATTAAAGAAATTGAATCCCTGGGAATGCAATTGGGGATTATTTACATACTGGGATAATACCACAGGGCAAGAGAATTGCACCTGGTTTATTAAATGAAAAAATGAATGTGTTAATCTGCTGCTGCTTTGTGCATACTTTTTCTACCTGGGAGACTTTGCTAAATCAGTCGGGATTTTGACTTTGATAAAACTGGTGCAATATTGTACGCTCACAATGTTTTTGCGACAATATTTTGAAGCCGGGAGACTTTGGGAAGTAACCTCCCATATTCCTTATAAAGTTTTCCTAGTTGTGTACATTTACTGGCCAATTCTCTTAGCGCAGACACAAATGCGGAAGGTTTGGTTCGCTGGTTGCAGACATGTTGATGTAACATGGGCAGGTGCAGAGGTGGTCTGACTTTGCTTCCCTAGAGCTGCAAGATAAAAGTCAACTTACTGAAGCTCTGGGGGAAGCAGAAGACGTGGACAGATCTGGCTGCTTCATTCTCTGCATGTGGCAGCTTTCCCTGCGATCTGGGTTTGCCGTGGTCCTTGTGCCTAATATTTCCTAGTTTGTATATTTCTTTGAGCTTCTACCTCAGTCTTGGTGTTCATAATTTGTTCTCAAGCACAACTCTGCGGCCAATTTAGAGTTGGCTAATGGCAGTGGAATTGTAGCCCAAAGTAATTGCGTGGGTACAAATGGGACATTTGTGACTTGTATAAAGAAGATCCCAATTAAGTAACAGATCCACAAACATCACTTAGTGGGGCGTTAACCTAACTTAATGTCTAGTTAAGCGTTACCACATACCTTCAAAGGCCAATAACGTAATGTTAAGACATGTTTTCTCCCATAAAGAGCATTACATTAACTGTAATGGGTGTTGGTGATAATTATATGCAAAAGAGGCACATATCCACAAGAGTCCATTAAGGTAAACTTCATATTTTGCCACTATGCTATTTCGGAACTACTGCAGTCTAGAAAACCACAATTGACATGGCTTTATGGTAAGTATACTTTTCAAATATTACACCTTATCACTATTTTTAATTAGTTGTCCAAGAATTAAGCCTTATTATGTGCCATTTAATTACAGGTAATAGTGCCTACTCTCTCAAGCTTTGGCTCTTAAAGGCTTAAGCCAATCCATCCACACCTATGGAGAACCAGGCCCATGCTTCCACCATCCACCAGATTGTCTAAGGCTGAGTCCATAGAAGGCACGTCCGTGCTGAGCCATGCGGATGCTCCGCGCTGAGCCCCTGCATCCTCCATGAGGCCGTCTTTAGAGGGGACTCACGCGAGCGTCCGCAGGCGTGCTGAGGCGCTGGATTTTTCAGCCGACAGCCAAGCTGTTTTTCAGAGCGCTGTCGGCTGAAAACATCCAATCAGCGCGGAGCAGCGTCAACATCACGGCGCCGTGACGTCGGCGCGCTGACGTCGGTGCGTCGCGGGCGATTGGCCCAGCGACGTCACTGCCCCGCCTCCCTCAGTCTCCCCCCGCCTCCCGATCGCGCCCGCTGGCTCGCCCACATGGGCATGAAATCGCGCAGATTTCAGCAGGCGAGCCTCAGCGTCAGCGCACCTCAGCCCTGCTATCCCCTCTATGGCCTCAGCCTTAGAATGCACCCAGTGAGAAAGGTTGCCTTGACAGTTCTGGTGAAGTACTTATTTATGCTCCAGCTATTATCTGTGAAATTGTAGCAATGTGCTGTATTTTCCACAACATACGTAGCTGTGAGTAAGGGCATGGCCTTTGTACTGGAAAATTATCAGCTTGAGCAAATGGAGGAAGATGACGCAGAAGTTGGTGATACAATGGAGTAAGGAAGAAGGACATTCACCAATTCTTCACTTGTAAGTGCAATGATTGTTTACACTTTTTTCTATATATTATTTTTCAAGCTTTCTTAACGGAACTCACAGGAAGCAGGTTACACTTTAGCTGAAGACATTGTGATTTTACTTTTTGACACAACAAATGTGTCATACATTATTAGAGTTTTCCAAACACTGTACAAACAAGTTGCATTTGCCCAAGGCACCCATTCCAATTTCTAAATTAAAAATAATCAACACAACCAAAAACAAACATTGTTTTCCACATCTTTCCTCAGAGGCCATTTAACCGAGCATGTTTTTGAGGCAAACTCTCTGAATGTGACGGTTTTGCTGAGTGAGAAAAAGTAATGTTTGGCTTCTGTTAAAACATAGGCGTTCAGAGAATCGAGTGCAAGGGTTTGTGAATGTATCCAAGGCCGTGGGTTAGAGGGATGGGTGTGCCGGAGCCAAGTAGAGGCACATACATCAAGAGTGGAGGAAAGAGTTGTAAGAGTTGACCAGATTGTTGGGTTCAGAGGAAGGCGAGGGAGACAAGAGTGTCTTATGGAGTAGCACTTCTTCATAAATATGGGCTTCTATACTTTCCCTTCTTGTTACCTTTATATCTAGATTGTTTTTATATTGGAGCAAGGTTTACAAGTCCAGGTTGTGTTACGCCTCTGAACTGTTCTGCTAATTTCCGAGAAATAGGAAATCTCACGGGAATATCTTTTTGTATCTTTTGCTCTACGTCTCTGTCTGTTTTATATCTCCTGAATTTGTTTTCTTAGTGTGAGCCTTGCTTCCATTCAAAGCATTAAACATATCATTCAAAAATAAATAGCCCTGGGAAATGTGCTTGTTCTTTTCAGTGAAGGCGCATATTCATACGAACAAATACTGTAGCAATGAAAAGAATAAAAACATGAATGAGTGTGATGAGCATAACAACACTGCCGTCAGCACTGAACAGTAAAGGTGCTAGGATTGCATCTTTTTTAAAATTAAAATGAATATATGAATAAATAGGTGATATAGATGTGCTTCTTTGTGTTTTTCTTAATTCTAAAACTTCTACAAAGTACTGTACCTCTTGCTTGTTTTCTAATGCATTAAAAAAACAACAAAGTGCTTTTGAAGTAAACTATAGCTATAAAATGTGCATGATTATGGATAATAGAATTTGTATAAATGGGGGATGATGGACTCAGTTGACACCCCCATACCTTTTATTTTCATTGAATTGCCTTGCTGTGCTCCATTTATATGTAGCCACTTACTGTATGTGAATGAGTTACTGTATTACTCACATGTGCATGTGACATCATTACTTTTCCTATATTGTTCCCATCTTGAGTTTGTGATGTTGTCAGTAGGGTTTCTAACTCTACAGTCTCCCACACAATGCCCATATTCACTAAACGGTTGAAAGCCATAGAAACCTTACCCCGCTGCAGGACGCCCTACGATTCAAGGCCATCCTGTGTCTTCTAGTTTCGCACCGCTTAGTATCCTAAATCTGGGGTGGTTGCTTCAAATTCAAGAAGGAAACGTTTTTTTAGTCATAGAAATATAGAAATTGCATTGCTAAGTCTCCTTTGCCTGCCCATTTCCATACCTGCTGTGAAGTCGCAGAACACATTCGCTTCCTGGCCTTTTTCTACTTAGAGTATACTTGATACTTCATGCAGCTTTGAATTCCTTTGCTGTATTAACTTCCACCATCTCCTCTGGGATTCCCTTCTCTGCAACCACTACCCTTTCAGTGACATAGCCCTTCCTCTCATTTCTGCACAGAAAACTACAGAACATAACCTTTTTGTTCTACCATACCCCTTCCTTTGAAAAATTCTCCCCTCCTATTGCTATCATTAATGTATATCAAATACTAGGTTTCTAAACCTTTATGAATATTATAGCATCGTTGCAACATGAACTTATAAATAATAACTACAGATATTTCCTTTTATTTTTCCATATGTTTTTTTTTTGCAGGCTCCCTATTTTTGGCCGTCAAACTGCTGGGAACCAGAAAACACAGACTATGGTGAGCATTGGCCCAAGTAACTAATACATACTACATACGGTACCATCTAGTCTCTGTGGATCGTGCATCAAGCTCTAAGACTTCCACAGACGTTTCAGCATTCAATTATATTGTGTCCTTCTTGTATTTTGAATTTGTCTCTGAAAGGTTAGTTTCTGAGTACTTCATGTGCATCCATTTTGCAACAGTTCACAATATCATTAACATCACAAAGCCGTTGCATATGCAAATAGCATCCTTTCCAATGGCTCCTACTGGCGACTCAGGAGACTGTCTTAATGCCCATAGCGTTCTGTCTCTTAGTGCGGTTACAGAGATAGACAGTTTGCTCTGTCTATCAATATATACATAAGACTTGTAATAGTGTGTGAGAACGCGTGCACGGTGTTGCACGTGGCGCCGGCGTTGTAAGCAGTGATGCGCGCTGCTAGGGGGCGTGGCTATGATGTCTCTGTGCTAGGCCGCTGGTGATTGGTTCATAGCGTCACATGGCGACAGCACGAAAATACAGTTCTCTTGTACTTTCTCTGGTCTGTCACGCCACCACTCCCGGCCGTGCGCGCGTCTCAACTGTATCAACGTCAGCCTCCCATAGTCAATTGTGGTTGACGCACGCATGCGCGCGGCAGAGTAACAGCGCACTCTATATTACAGGCCTAAGTCTGTGTTCTATCCCAGGCTTACTGTGGCTTAATAAGCGAGATGGGTATTTAACTCCATTCCTTCTTCTATACAAAATGCAGCCTGCTTTGAATCTCTGGTGCTTTATTGTGGGCACATGAACAGAATTAAAGGGAAAACTTATGGGGATGTATAAAAATAAGAACTAGGTAAGAAACACAATACTATCACAGGGAGCAGTGGGGAGAGACAGGACAGGAAGCGGCAAACGCTAAAAGGAAGTACATGCAGGCTACCCTGACGGAATAAGAGAGGACTGATCCAAGTGACGGGGAGAAGAAAGATCTAAACAACTGGAGACAGAACACTATGCATGTGTTTGTATGTACTGTATGGGCATTTATCTACAGTATAGACTACTCCAGATTCAGTAAAAGTCTATATTGAAACAAATTGACCGTATCGGGATATTCCCAATTTTTCCTACTGACCTATTCACTAAAGCAGAGGTTCCCAAATGCAGTCCTCAAGGGCCACTAACTGCAGATGTAAGGCTATCCTCTCAGCACAGGTGATCCAATCACTTTTGACTGAACACTCTGTGCTGAAGCAGGGGGTATACTCTAAACCCGCACTGTTAGTGTTCCTTGAGGACTGGATTTGGGAACCGCTGCACTGCCCGTGGTAAAGCCATGATAAGAGGCTTTTTAGTGCAGTGATTTGGCTGCGATATTTTGAATGCAGCATATTCAATCCAGCATGCGAATGAGTTATTACCACAAAATGACCAGAGAGGCCATGGAGGCGAGAGAGGCCATGGAGGAGGCCAGAGAGGCCATGGAGGCGTGGAAGAGGAGAAGCCAGAGCGCCCCGTTACCAACTCCTCTCCTGAGCTCCTATGGACCAGCAACCCCTAGTGGGCAACCAAGCAGCACTGCCCCCCTTGTCCCTCCAGTCAACCCTTGTCCCACTGTCCCCAACAATAACACACAATTCCCCCATGTCACAACCTGTTCCCCCCCCCCACCCCACTTGTAATCTGTGTCATGTTATGTCCTGTGTCAGTGTATAGCGCTGTCATGTAATGTCCTGTGTCAGTGTATAGCGCTGTCATGTTATGTCCTGTGTCAGTGTATAGCGCTGTCATGTAATGTCCTGTGTCAGTGTATAGCGCTGTCATGTTATGTCCTGTGTCAGTGTATAGCGCTGTCATGTTATGTCCTGTGTCAGTGTATAGCGCTGTCATGTTATGTCCTGTGTCAGTGTATAACGCTGTCATGTTATGTCCTGTGTCAGTGTATAGCGCTGTCATGTTATGTCCTGTGTCATGTTATGTCCTGTGTCAGTGTATAGCGCTGTCATGTAATGTCCTGTGTCAGTGTATAGCGCTGTCATGTTATATCCTGTGTCAGTGTATAGCGCTGTCAGGTTATGTCCTGTGTCAGTGTATAGCGCTGTCATGTTATGTCCTGTGTCAGTGTATAGCGCTGTCATGTTATGTCCTGTGTCATGTTATGTCCTGTGTCATGTTATGTCCTGTGTCAGTGTATAGCGCTGTCAGGTTATATCCTGTGTCAGTGTATAGCGCTGTCAGGTTATGTCCTGTGTCAGTGTATAGCGCTGTCATGTTATGTCCTGTGTCAGTGTATAGCGCTGTCATGTTATGTCCTGTGTCATGTTATGTCCTGTGTCATGTTATGTCCTGTGTCAGTGTATAGCGCTGTCATGTTATGTCCTGTGTCATGTTATGTCCTGTGTCATGTTATGTCCTGTGTCGGTGTATAGCGCTGTCATGTTATGTCCTGTGTCAGTGTATAGCGCTGTCATGTTATGTCCTGTGTCAGTGTATAGCGCTGTCATGTTATGTCCTGTGTCAGTGTATAGCGCTGTCATGTTATGTCCTGTGTCAGTGTATAGCGCTGTCATGTTATGTCCTGTGTCATGTTATGTCCTGTGTCATGTTATGTCCTGTGTCAGTGTATAGCGCTGTCATGTTATGTCCTGTGTCAGTGTATAGCGCTGTCATGTTATGTCCTGTGTCAGTGTATAGCGCTGTCATGTTATGTCCAGTGTCAGTGTATAGCGCTGTCATGTTATGTCCTGTGTCAGTGTATAGCGCTGTCATGTTATGTCCAGTGTCAGTGTATAGCGCTGTCATGTTATGTCCTGTGTCATGTTATACCCTGTGTCAGTGTATAGCGCTGTCATGTAATGTCCTGTGTCAGTGTATAGCGCTGTCATGTTATGTCCTGTGTCATGTTATGTCCTGTGTCATGTTATGTCCTGTGTCAGTGTATAGCGCTGTCATGTAATGTCCTGTGTCAGTGTATAGCGCTGTCATGTTATGTCCTGTGTCATGTTATGTCCTGTGTCAGTGTATAGCGCTGTCATGTTATGTCCTGTGTCAGTGTATAGCGCTGTCATGTTATGTCCTGTGTCGGTGTATAGCGCTGTCATGTTATGTCCTGTGTCATGTTATGTCCTGTGTCATGTTATGTCCTGTGTCAGTGTATAGCGCTGTCATGTTATGTCCTGTGTCAGTGTATAGCGCTGTCATGTTATGTCCTGTGTCGGTGTATAGTGCTGTCATGTAATGTCCTGTCAGTATATAGTGCTGTCATGTTATGTCCTGTGTCAGTGTATACTGCTGTCATGTTATGTCCTGTGTCAGTGCTACTGGCTATATACTTTATGTCCTGTGTCATGTTATATCCTGTGTCAGTGTATAGCGCTGTCATGTAATGTCCTGTGTCAGTGTATAGTGCTGTCATGTTATGTCCTGTGTCAGTGTATAGCGCTGTCATGTTATGTCCTGTGTCATGTTATGTCCTGTGTCAGTGTATAGCGCTGTCATGTTATGTCCTGTGTCATGTTATGTCCTGTGTCATGTTATGTCCTGTGTCAGTGTATAGCGCTGTCATGTTATGTCCTGTGTCGGTGTATAGTGCTGTCATGTAATGTCCTGTCAGTATATAGTGCTGTCATGTTATGTCCTGTGTCAGTGTATACTGCTGTCATGTTATGTCCTGTGTCAGTGTATACTGCTGTCATGTTATGTCCTGTGTCAGTGCTACTGGCTGTATACTTTATCAGTGTATACTGCCGTCAAGTTATATAACCTGGCGGCACTACACACTGATACAGAGTATGTAGCCAGACGGCACAACGCACTGACACAAAGCATAACCTAATGGCATGATACACTGACACGGTCAGGTTACACTCTGTCAGTGTTACTGGCCCTTTGACAATGAGACAGGTAAATTCTGGCTCCAACTCCCAGTCAGGTCGGCCATCTCTGCCTTACCCGCCCAAGTTTACATCATGACAGGGACCCCTCTGCCAAGCTGTCTCCTAAGGTCAAATAAGAGGTCAATGTTGCAGTTCCTATTCTAACATCCCTATCACTAACTAACTTGCCCCTCCCACAGGTACCTGTAAACCCTGCATATACTATGGTGTTCAGGCCCCTATGGGTGGGTAAAGTTAAAAAAAAAACTACCACATGCAGTGCATTACAAAGTAAATACATAAACAATACTACACACTATTACATTATGTTGTAAACGCTTTGCGTACCATGGGGACCTACAGTACATGAGTACTGGTCCTATTGTAACAACTGTTTTTACCTTTATGGCTTTATATTGGGCCGCTGTAATATGTTGCCCTCTACTGAGCTTCCATTTCCCTGTCCGACACGGCAAGTTATTCCTGCTAGCAGCTAAACGGACGTGTAGCCCAGTTTTTCCATTTAAAGCAGAAATCCGGTCTACTAACCATAACATTACATCTTTTATTTACCATTGTGATGCCCTTTTACTGCTGTGTTTAGCAATGTTGTTCTTTTTCTATTCTGTAGTTGAATTCTAAAGGTGTCAGTTGCCGAAAACTTGCCTCAATGGGAAGTTAAAATGGCTGCTGCTATTTACCCTCATTAACATAACAAAGGGTGTGTTGGTAACAGCTGATGCCAGTGAAAAATGTAACCGATGAAAACCCGGCCAAAAATAAAGACTGAAAAAAATGAAAAGTTAAAATAGATCTGCACAATATCATCTATCGGGCTATGTTAAAACGTAATTTCTGGGGGTGGGGTTGCTGCTTTAAGGCCTGAACTGCGCTACTGCTCCACAGTAACCTGCCAAGGTGCTGCTGGTTCCTAATAAATCTATGCTTTGTTCACCGATTTTTCATTTCTATCTTTTCGGTCATCTAGAAGCCCAGAGGCGCCTGCTTGCTGTTTCTCCTTCTTTTTTTTTTATACCTAGGATGTTTTGTCTAATTGTCTATTAATTAAATGTGTTTTATAGAATTTCTTCTTCAGGTATGGCAGTTGTACAGCAAGTCAAAGATTATATCCAGTTTGTAGCATGACGGTGTGCATGGGGACTTGGGAGAGAGTATGCAGCTGAAAGTACATTTGTTACTACAGTAATAGTTTGTGTGAAAAGTGTCCAATGAGGAATAAGTGACATCTCCTTTTAAGTAATGACAGTACAGAGAAACTGGACTCAGGATGGGTAGCAATCAGGACACTGAAACATCCATTAATACACATATATAAATAGACACACACCTATAATTTGTATCTAATTTGTTAACCCGGGCCGTTATTTTTTGAGTGGTTCAAATGGCAGCCATTTTTATCAACCCCAAAAAACGTAGAAATACAACCCGGTGTCTCTGGGAGGCTCCAACAACTGTAGCTTTTATTTTATTTTTTGAGTATTATGGATTTTACCAATAAACCATTTGAGAAGCGCGGCACACTCTTCCGGCAGCAAAGTGGTAAGCACCAAAATACTTGTAAGAAATACATCCTAGGCTAGAAACATAATTGATACATTGTTACATATTCCTTTTCTCTTCAGCTATCTATCTATGCAAGAGAACCATGCAGAACAAAGCAAGACTGGAGCTAGCAGATTATGAAGCCGTAGGTATACCAAGATCACACTCTGTAGGAAAAAAGGGCATTGAAAGGAAAGTGACATGACTCATGTTACACAAACAAACCACTTGGCGTCTACTTGTAGCATTTCGGAATGGTAATTAGACAGGAAAAGGTCTCCCTCTGTTATTTCATACAATCTGGTTATTATTTCAAAGAATGGTCGTATTTGCACCACAACCAGTGCAATATAAATGTGTCTCAGGGAATACCAGTTTGTGCTAGGGTCTTAAAAAGCAAGAAATACAATGTAAATAGTATATGAACAACTGCTGGGGATGTTAACGTGGCATTGGCTCTGGCCATATTTTTGTTGGAATAAATGCAGCAGTTGTACAGTATACCTTTAGCGCAAGGTAATTATCTACGCTGCCTGAACGATCTGTTTTTCCATGATCAATCGCAAAGATCCTGTTTCCACGGGCATCCAATATGGCTTCAAAAGAGGAAGTGCAGTGGCTTCCTAAATAGTTGCTATAGAAACCCAAGGAAGCTTAATACATTACAACTCATTAATAAGGGCATAAAGAGTGGTGGGTGGGAGGGGAGAGATTAAAAAAATGCAGTTAGTATTATCTAATACTGCACTTCTGATTTATGTAAACAAAAACACATGTAGGATGTGGCAGGTAATTTAAACTGTGATCCCAAAAGCAGCAGTGGTCCCCTAAGTATTTCGTGATGATCCCCTTTCAGAATTCACTGCATCTCTCCTGTTTGTTTGTCTTTGCCACTAACGGCGGATATTGCAGAAAAGTAAGCAAACTTAAATATGACATAAAACCAAGCAAATACTCTTTATTACATCTGAAGATCAGTGCCGCCATTGTAAAGGCATTGACGCATTATGCAGCAATTAAAACAAAAACTAGGTATGTCTTAATTAAAATAATATAATATTCCTTCATTTCAGCTTTGACTTTATGAGTAAGTGCACCATATGAGAAGCTCAAGTACCTATGATGTTGCTTTGACTGCGCATAGAAGAGAATACATTTTTTATATCCGAAACAATTCTTTTTCTTTCCCTTGATTTACTGTTTGCCAGGAAAATTTAGCAAGACTGCAGCGAGCATTTGCAAGGAAGTGGGAATTCATCTTTATGCAAGCAGAGGCGCAAGTCAAGTAAGTGTGCCTAGTGACACGAAACCTATGGGAGTCATGGGGCAGAAATGTTAGTCATATTTCATACATAAATCATGATGATAGTGAGATATATGTCTCACTATCATCTTCAGCCCTTGTCGATCCATTGCTGGATGAAGCCTCCCCTATGATCTTTCAGATACTGGGGTTGCTAATCTCTCTCCTCCACGTTGCTCCAACACATTTTACTGAAGCGATATTGCAGGTTCTAGGAAATGTAGGTAATCCTGCAGTATTTCAATATACAGTACAGTTTTGCTTAGCTACTAGAAGATATATGGGGTTTATTTATCAAAGTGTCCTGACTGCAAAACTAGGGCAAAATTGGAGCACAAATCAGTTATTTTACAAAAGAAGTAGGAAACGGAAGGATTCTTTCCTTTGATACATCTGGTGCCATTCTTGTGGTTCCAGTTTTGCAGCCGGGAGACTCTGATAAATATAACCCACAACGTCTTTCTGTTTTAGTGCTTCTTGTTATATACATTTTAGCTTTAGTAGTAGGTATTCTAACTTAGGCCTAGGACATAGTGGAATCAGCGTCGCTGAGGCGAGCTGAGCCGCGCTGAACAGATGCACAAAGCCCCTGCATCTGTAATCAGCGCGGCTATAGTTTCTCCCTCCGCATGCGTGCTGATGCGTGCGGAGGTTGAGAAAATATGAAGAGACAGGCAAGTTTGAAAATTTGCCGCTTGGGGGAGCGGAGGAGCGGTCACGTGACCACTCCCATCCAATGGGGCTGCAGCCGGCATTTTACCTACTGTGTCGGTGTTCTGAGATAGCAGTGCCACCAGACCAGACAGAGTAGATGCAGCACAGAGGTGTGTGTGTGTGTCACTGTGTGTGTGTCACTGTGTGTGTCACTGTGTGTGTGTGTGTCACTGTGTGTGTGTGTGTCACTGTGTGTGTGTGTGTGTCACTGTGTGTGTGTGTGTGTGTGTCACTGTGTGAGTGTGTGTGTGTGTGTGTGTGTGTGTGTGTGTGTGTGTGTGTGTGTGTGTGTCACTGTGTGTGTGTGTGTGTGTGTGTCACTGTGTGTGTGTGTGTCACTATGTGTGTGTGTGTCACTGTGTGTGTGTGTGTGTGTGTCACTGTGTGTGTGTGTGTGTGTGTGTCACTGTGTGTGTGTCACTGTGTGTGTCACTGTGTGTGTGTGTGTGTGTGTGTGTGTGTGTGTGTGTGTGTGTGTGTGTGTGTGTGTGTGTGTGTGTGTGTGTGTGTGTATATTTATCAAAGTTGCACAATGTTAATAAATAATTTATTCTCACATGTCTTTTTTTTTAATTTTTAAAATATTATATAATATACACACACACATATACACACACCGGTTCCCCAGTGACACACAAACACACAGACCACTTCAAAGTGACACACACAGTTACCCAATGACACACACACACACACTGACAGCTACCAAGTGACACACACACACAGTGATACCCACCTCCCAAGCGCGCTTGCTGTCTCCTCTGCCAGGACAGCAAAAAGCTCCTGGTAGAGCGAGCAGCAGCACAAAATTCTTTACTATGTCCCAGGCCTTAGCCTTAGAAGTTTGCCAAAGTAATCATAGGATTTATTGATGTGCCGATCCCTTTCTTACTTGTCTAAGGAACTTGCTTCACATTTTTTAAACTTGATGAAATTATTTTTGTAGGCTAGAAATAGTTAAAGATGTTTCTTAGCGGTTTATTGATTTAGATAGCTTTGGCATATCTCTTACTTGCTGTAGTGTATGTAGGGCTGCAGACTAAGGGCTTAATTCAATATTATCCCACAGTGGCTGTTATCGGCCAAAAACTGGGAGTTATCGTCTGATAACGACCTTAGACTATATTAATATTACTCCCTAAATAAAGCAGAATGTCTGAGAAGGAGTATGAGTGGTTAGTGACCGTTTCTGCTCAGCTGTAAACCCAGACGAAACACCTGTGAATTTGTAGGCAGAGCTCTGGATGCAGCTGATTAGCTTGGCTGCAGCAGGGCAGACACAAAGCCTGGCCTGGAATTTCTACTCCTGTTGTGACCGAAATATAAGTATACAGTATGTATCAAAGTCTTCCGGCTGCAAAACTACACCGTATTTATTAAAGCAAAAATACTCACAGTATATTATGGGACATTATACTTTAATAAATGCGGAGTAATTTCTTTATATCAGGTTTGCAGCTGTTTTGCAGCTGGTAGATTAAAGGATTTAGCCTCATATGATTGGTACAGGTTTCAGCCTTTTCATGTGATGGAGACACAGAAGGACAGTTATTGACACATTTCCCCCCAGAATATTTAGTAAGGTGCAATACCTTTTGCTGGCAAAACGTGAAAATAATGAATGCGTTATGATGCATGCAAATGTGGGACTCTCATGCACTATTCTCTGCAGATGTCAATAAAAAAAAACTGTATCTATGCTTTGCTCCATATGCGCATAAATGAATGTACAAAAAAAATCATGTACAAAAACTTTTTTCATATTTATTCATTTTCAGAATTGACAGAAAAAAAGATAAAACTGAAAGGAAAATTCTGGACAGTCAAGAGAGAGGGTTCTGGGATGTGCACCGACCAGTGGTAAGGCTTCATGTCCACCCAGGGCAGACACTGCACAGCGGGACTGAACATATTTACCCCACGCTATAGACTGCAGATCTTTGAGGTCATACCGTATCTTTTTCTCACCAATCTTGCACTTTCAGATACTGTACCAGTGTGGGAGGGGGGGGGTGGTTTCAATTGTTTAGTTTATAAGTTTTAGGGTAGGAGGTTAGTTTTACTTTTAGGATAAGGGGTTAACTTTAGGGTAGGGGGTTATCTTTAGGGGTTTTAGCAGTTAGGGTAGGAGGTTCATTTAGGGGATTTAGCGGTTAGGGCATGAGGTTAATTTATGGGGTTTTAGTGGTTAGGGTAGGATGTAAGGTTAGTCGCTTACCTTAGCAGCCATGCGGCTGGTGACGGAGTGTTCCGGTGCCGAGATGAGGCCGCGACCAGATCTCCCTGGACCGCTACATACTGTAATGCATATTTGGGAAAGGTCAGATTTGATAGCTTTTTTTTTTTTAAAGCTTTCAAACATGCCAATTTACCACACGAACAGTTTGATCTTTATGCTGCAACAGATTTGCATTGGGCAGTGACAGGAACTCATCAGAGCAAAACGGCATATTATTACAGCGAGAGAGAAATCACAGGGCTTTCTGTGACAGACGTCAGATACTGAGATATGTTGTGACGATTGCATGTGCGCATTTGCGATGTGACGAGGACAAAATAATAAGTAGAACATTTGCAGTGTTTATAAAGTGGGAAAGACTAATAAAAGTGATTTTCAACCCATATCAAGTGCAATTGCACATGCAAAAGCGTATATAGTGCTCTGTTATTTACTGCTTATTTAACACCCCAGAAAAATAACATGCTGCAATGTAATACTGTACAATACTTAGCACTGGTGCCTACTCCCAACCATCTTTAGTTTCTTCTGATATATTTATAATTTACATACAGTAAGTGCAGATGTGAATTAATATGGGTGGTATATAAAAGTCTCCATAATAATCTATTTTGAACTTAATTTCATACGTGTTGCTTTATCTCAGAGACTTGATCTTCATCACGCTGCTCTTGCCGGATGCCGCTGGTAAGAAGTTGATACTGATGCTCTGTGATAACTGGCGTGCGTTTCTTTTGCCTTTGTCTCCGCAGCCTGGCTGTGTGAACACTACAGAAATGGACATCAGAAAGTGTCGTCGAATGAAGAATCCTCAAAAGGTCAAAAAGGTGTGTTTTACTAAACGGTCACAGAATGTATTTATTCTGTTCGCTTCGGAAGAGATGCATTTCTGGCTTCTGCAGCAACCAAAAGGTTTCGTTTTTTTCTTCTTCTCATGCACCAAATCATTAAGTGCGTAAGACGTAGTTCTGTTGCCTGTTTCTTCCGGATCACATGCATCGTCAGTACCTCTTCTAAAAGTTTTCACAGAATTATTGATGTTAAATCAATTCCGTTTTGCAATGGGTCCTAGGTGTGGCTCCCATTGGGAATTTTATAAGAGCTGTTTATAGATCATTAAAGGAGCAATCCAAGCCAGCACATTTTTTTGCAATTTTTTTTATATATATATATATATATATATGTAGCATTGAAGCAGGGTGTCCCCGGAGCTGAACCCCACTAATTTGAGCTCCGGGGACCCCCTATGCCCAGAGATACATACCTCCGTAGTAGGTGCCGGTAGCTGCTGAGCAATCAGGACTTTAAAGTTTAACGCTCCCATGTCACATGGGCCAATAGGAAGCCGCACCGATGACGTCATGGCTTCCCATTGGCCCGCATGGCCCGAGATCTTTAAACAGCGGCCTTTACGTGATCCCTGGCAGCTGAAGAGAGCTGCTACCAGCACCAACCTCCACAATCCGACAATCCCGGAATCCTATAGGCCTATTTCCCTATTCCCCCTAAAGGAACATAGTAATCCCACAGGGGGTTACATGTCTTACGTTTAGCCTTTAAAGTTGGGTGCTTAACATTAATATTTAATTTTGTGTATAAATATGTCCGTATTTTTGTTCTGTAATCCTATTCTTTTGTACTGTTGTGCTGTGTTTTATTATAACGTGTATGAAAACCCCAATAAAAATACTGCATCTGGATATAAAACTGTATCATTTACTTATAAATGTAGGTTATCATCCGTACCAACAAGTTTATTCATTTTCTGTACTCCTATTATTTATTCCAGTGTTTCACAACCACCTACACACCCATCAGAGAGAGAGAGGGAGAGGGATTTTGAATTGCATCCAAAATATTGGCACGTAGTAAACTATAACTACATTTCCGAATGCTGTTAATACCATGCCCCTGTATTCATAAATTAATAATGTAGTAATAATTAGGTATTTTATTTCAGTGTCTAACCAGTCTTGTAGCGACCTTAGTATACCTAGCTACTGGATCATAAAAATAGGTGTTACTTGTGCAAAAATAAAAAGGTTGAAAAATGCAGAGTTGTTCCCATAATCTCCTAAAATGTTTATTACCCCGTTTAATGACCTTGTTCTTCCTGCTTTCTGTTTCCTTATATATTTATTCAGTCAGTATACGGAGTGTCGGAGGATTCGCAGTCACAGAGCCCAGTACACATGGCTTCTCACGTGATTAGAAAAACGACAAAAGATGACTTGCGGAAACAGGTTGGTGCCTCAAGCCGCCTCTGTAATAAATATATTGAAAACTGTAGTTCTACACCAGGCATGCACATCTTGTAAAGCGAGAAGGGCCGAACTGCTCCAATGAAAACAGATTCGGGCCGCACGGGTAAAATCATCATCATCATATCTCCCCCAGCACCTCTCATAAATCTCTCCCAGTACCCCTCGCCATCCTCATATCTGCCCCAGCACCCCATCATCCTCATATCTCCCCCAGCACCCCTCATCATCCTCATATCTCCCCCAGCACTCATCTTCATATATCTCCCCCAGCACCCCTCATCATCATATCTCTCCCTGCACCCCTCATCATCAACCTTTGCGAGACTCACCCTCTATCTCACACCCCCATCTCTCCCCCTCACCCATACACAATACTCCCCTCCACATAACACACAATACCCCCTTGCAGACCACACACATATCCCACCCCCCTTCACCTCACCTCACTCTTCCCCCTACATCTCACATCACATCCCTGCACCTCACATCACCCCCCTGCACCTCACCTCACATCACCCCATTACACCTCACCTCCCCCCCCTGCAACTCACCTCCCCCCCTGCCCCTCACCTCTGCCCCGCACCTCTGCCCCGCACCTCACCTCACTCCCCTGCACCTCACCTCACTCACTCCCCTGCACCTCCCCCCCTCCCTGAACCTCAACTCCCCCCCCTCCCTGCACCTCACCTCCCCTCCCCCCTTGCACCTCACCCCCCCTTGCACCTCACCTCCCCTCCCGCACCTCCCCCCCTTGCACCTCACCCCCCCTTGCACCTCACCCCCCCTTGCACCTCACCCTCCATTGCACCTCACCCCCCCCCTTGCACCTCACCTCCCCCCAATGGGCGGGAGAGGAGGGGGGGCTCGAGAGGAGGGGGGTTCGCGGCTGGGAGAGGAGGGGGGGCTTGAGAGGAGAGGGGGCTCGCGGCCGGGAGAGGAGTGGGGGCTCGAGAGGAGGGGGGCTCGCGGCCGGGAGAGGAGGTGGGTCTCGAGAGGAGGGGGGTCTCGTGGCCGGGAGAGGAGGGGGGGCTCGCGGCCGGGAGAGGAGGGGGGGCTCGAGAGGAGGGGGCTCACGGGCGGGAGAGGAGGCTCGAGAGGGAGGACGGGGAAAGCCGCCGCGGGTCGCACAAGAAGTGCAGGCGGGCCGCATAAGGAGTGCAGGCGGGCCGCGTGTTGTGCAGGCCTGTTCTACACGTTTCCCAGTTCTGACCTATTAAATCAGGGATCTCGGGCAGGGGAGATATTTTGTAAGCAGGACTTGAATCGGCCCCACGACTTTAATCTATAATCTATTTTTGTTTAAGTACAGAACCAAGGAAACCCGACACCTCACTCCCTCAGTGTATATATGATTAAGAAATGTGAGTGGTGGGAAAATATCAATAAATGTTTCACCAAAAAGATGGAGATGGAGTGGATGAAAAAGCCATTTTTTAATATTTATATTAACATGATGCTCCATCACATGTATAATCTTTATTTTCTTCAAAATATAGAGATTTCCTCTTGAACTGATCCATTATTCCGTGTTGTTGTTGCATGTACTGTATATAGATTCTGAGCATACACAGCAACATTGATTTATTCCAATGAGCAGTTAAATCCATGTACAGTACTTCATATATATATATATATATATATATATATAAACATTGAAGAGACTCCAGGCGCTAGGGTTGTCAGGTGTCCAGTTTTGAACCGGACTATTCTGTATTTAGACACTCTGTCCAGTAAAAAAAATGGAGGTAATACTGGAGATGTATGCGTCCGGTATTACCTATCTGGACATAGTAACCCGACCGACTTGGGGGGCCGCGGGATTTCCCGAGCATGGAGAGAGCAGGGCTGTTGCTAGGGGGCTGGGCAGATTCCTCCATCTTGATTGGCTGCTGCTGGGTAATGCGGCCAATCAGTAGGTGTCAGGAGCTTGGGGTTGGGGCCAAGGAGAGGAGGAAACTGCATGGAGCCTGTGAAAGGGAGTGTGTGTGTGTGTGTGTGTGTGTGTGTGTGTGTGTGTGTGTGTGTGTGTGTGTGTGTGTGTGTGTGTGTGTGTGTGTGTGTGTGTGTGTGTGTGTGTGTGTGTGTGTGTGTGTGTGTCCAGCACGTCACACCTTTCACCGTTGGGTCCAGTTATTTTTGGAGAAGCCACCTGGCAACCTTATCCACATCTTTATGGAGACTACACAGCCTATTGTAGTAGCCGCGATAAGTGACTTAACGCTTGTTAAGTCCACTTTGCATGTGTAGTTATTCAGAAAGCTGTGATAGAATGTCAAAATCGCCTGTAAATGGCTTTTTTTACAAGCATTATCATTCATGCAAAAACAAACCGTGCGATAGATCAAAAAACGCTGAAACTCACATTTTTTTACAATAACTGCTATTCAAGTAGCTTCAAGATGCAAATCGCGGCTAAAAACTCCTTTTTTTTTTGCGCCACCTAAAGGGTGGTGGGATAGGCTTAGTGATTTGCATCAGGCGGAGTATAATTTATTTTTACTTCCTAGGATTGAAGCTGGGGGTCTCCAGAGCTAAACCACATGACTTTAAAGTCTGGGGACCCCCTGCTTCCCGAGGTACAGGCCCCAGTTATGGGGTGCCGGTATCTCCTGCAAGTTTAAATGTCCCGGTCATGTGAGCAGTGACGCGAGACATTTAAACTTGCAGGAGATACCGGCACCCGATATGGAGGCCTGTACCTCGGGAAGAAAGGGATTCCCGGACCTGAAAGTAACGCAGGTCAGCTCCGGAGACCCCCAGTTTCAATGTTAAAATGTAAATAAATACAGCACGATCGTCTGTAAGAGCTGTGCAGGGAGATCGCCTGTAAGATCTGTGCAGGGAGATGCAGCTCTCTTTGTGCAGGGAGATCGCCGGTAAGAGCTGTGCAGGGAGATGCAGCTCTCTCTGTGCAGGGAGATCGCCAGTAAGAGCTGTGCAGGGAGATGCAGCTCTCTCTGTGCAGGGAGATGCAGCTCTCTCTGTGCAGGGAGATGCAGCGTCTCTCTGTGCAGGGATATGCAGTTCTCTCTGTGCAGGGAGATCGCCTGTAAGAGCTGTGCAGGGAGATGCAGCTCTCTCTGTGCAGGGAGATCGCCGGTAAGAGCTGTGCAGGGAGATGCAGCTCTCTCTGTGCAGGGAGATCGCCGGTAAGAGCTGTGCAGGGAGATGCAGCTTTCTCTGTGCAGGGAGATCGCCGGTAAGAGCTGTGCAGGGAGATGCAGCTCTCTCTGTGCAGGGAGATGCAGCTCTCTCTGTGCAGGGAGATGCAGCGTCTCTCTGTGCAGGGATATGCAGTTCTCTCTGTGCAGGGAGATTGCCTGTAAGAGCTGTGCAGGGAGATGCAGCTCTCTCTGTGCAGGGAGATAGCCTGCAAGAGCTGTGCAGGGAGATGCAGCTGTCTCTGTGCAGGGAGATGCAGCGTCTCTCTGTGCAGGGAGATGCAGCTCTCTCTGTGCAGGGAGATAGCCTGCACGAGCTGTGCAGGGAGATGCAGCTGTCTCTGTGCAGGGAGATGCAGCTCTCACTTTTCATGCGATAGCACGTTATCTGCGTTATCACACCTTACAGAATAAGCCCCTATATCTGACTTTACAGTCTCCACATTTGACTTGAGCAAATAGCCAAAATAATTATAATAAAAAATAAGGATTGGATTTTTTACGTATAATTAAGCCCATACAAACACTATATGCGAGCGTACATATAGCTCATTGGGTGGCGTAAACAGTACCCTAATGTGCAGCATTTTGGGGGCTGTGATAAAAATGTGAATGAACCCTAAAGCTCAGCGCTAAGACCGTTAACATGTATTTTACAATGAATAAATGAACAACTTATAGTTAAGTGAAGGCTGCCACAGGGTCCCTGCCTAACGAATTGGGGGCTGTTTAATTTATTTTTGTTTAAAAAAAGACTCTCACAAAAAATAAATGATCACAAATTTAATGTATTCTAAGTTCATACATATTACATTTTCAAGCAGTGCCCATTATATCTTGCAAGTTTTTGTTAGTGGATCTGTTAATACAACTTCTTCTTGGATTTTCAGATTAATTTCCTGAATGTGCAAATAGACCGACATTGTTTAAAAATGTCCAAAGTAGCCGACAGGTAAGATGTTAAATATATAGATTTACTTAATCTTTTCGCAGATGTAATTTTCTGGCTTTTCAATTTCAAATCCCATGTCAGATTACTACGGAATGTTGAAGCGGAACAATGCAAAATAGCATAATTATTATGCCTGATGTAGGATCAAAACATTGACACAATAAGATTACTATTTAGCATCTGTTGTCCCAAACACCAATGACAGTAATACTGTGCATCACACTGTATGGTACCCTATTAACAGCACATCATTCAAGTAGAATAAACCTATTAGGTTTCCAACACTCTGTACACTATCATTTTTAATCAATGAAGAACTCTAATGTTGGTTCACAAAAAGATATTACAGCCGACAGGTAGTCCTTGCTATCCAACCAATGGCATATCCAACGCTTTACAATGCAACCCTATGGGCCATTTTTCGACGCCGGAATGCGTTATCCAACGCTCACCGCCACTGATTAACATGGGACGCACTTTACAACGGTTTCACTATCCAACACTACTTCCAGAACGGATTCTGTTGGATAACCGAGGACTGGCTGTACATTGAATACATTATAGTTAGTGTACAGAACTTTCAACATTTCAAAGGATTCTTCTTCTTGAAACATTTCTAGAGTAAACTCTTCTTGAATCACTAGTTTGTTTGGAAAGGACACATTTCTATATTTTTCTTTTGCCACTAGCCATATTTGACAGGCGTTGGAATTGATATATTCACCTCATTGTGGTTTCTAGCCATGCTTAACAGTATGTTTGAGTAGAAATTGTAATCTATTTAAGTGATATTTCAGTAACCTTTAAGGACCAAGCGGTCCATTCTTTTGATTTATTCTAAATTTATTGTTTTACTTTTGTCTGAATTTTATAGCATCCTGCAGTATTTCAAATACAAAGGCCAATATGTATCAAAGGCAACAGCAGTGCGAATATGGGGCAGATTGTACCAGATATATGAAAGAAAAAACTCATATAGAAAGCGCTTGGGTTTTATATGTTTATAAGTTAGGTCCATGTACAGATCTGTTTGCCCTGCATTTGCTCCACGTTTGCCTTGATATGTATGCCTCAAAGTGGCAACTGTTATCAACAAAACTACAGGTCACAACTGTATTTATTTTGAAGCGGCTATTTCTCCGCCCCCAACCCCACACAAAAGTACCCCTCGCCCCTTTTTTATCCCGAAATACTAACCGGTGAAGTTACCAGTATCCCTTTCTTTTTCAAAGGTGATTTTAATGGTCGTCCAATAGGAAGCTGCAACTGATGATGTTGCGACTCCATATTGAGATTTGACGCCAATGTTGTTTTCCCTGAAGGGAGATTTAAACCAGGCAGCTTCACTGGAATGTGTCCGGGAACCGAGAGCTCCCTGATAGGGAGGATTGCTACTCTAATCGCAGCAAAACCCATCATAAGGGCCTGCAGGGTGCAACCCTTCATGAGGTATGCTGCACATCTATAGGGCACTGCAGGGGTTAAAGATCTAGTGCCATGCCCTATATTATACAATTATATGTGCATTTCTGCAGACAAATAAACATATATGCTTTTAGACCTTCTCTTCATTGTATTGCTAGCTTATCTGACATTAAAGGGTCTTAAATCTAAAACCTCTTCACTCACTGCTCCCCATCCACTTACCTTCAGCTCGCGCCCAATCAGGTTTTAGCTGTCAGCCTGTTGGGGCTATGCATAAAGTTATTTGACAGTGTGCGTCTAAAGACAGAATAGCTGCTATAAAACTTGCCTTTCATTTGACCCAGATCTTTAGTTGGAGGTTCTAACGCCAGGTCAGTCTTGGTGAAAACATAAAATGGAGAGTTATGCAGAATGTTATCAATCGTATTGTAATAAGCATCCTGCTGTTACCAAACCCACAGCCCCCCTGTCTGTCTGACTCACACGGGCAAAAGAGATACAAATTACCTTGTTACATTGACACTTAGACGCGTCCAAAATGCTTCCCCAGGCATCAGTTTTCCAGGAAAAGATTAATTGTCTCTTTATAAATAGGCTCCATATCACCCCCTTCTAAAACACTGAAAGCAATCATATCAACGAGATAATGTAGTGCTACACTAATAATTACGCATCTACTTGCTAAACAAACGTAGTCGCTTTAACGTGTGCTTATACAGTCTGTCTCTGCACAATCCTATTTCTACTCTGCCGTACAAATGATATTCTACCAAATGTTTACGTTTATGGCTAAGACTCTTATTCCCATATTGCACCTGTGTTCCCTTATTCCTCTTGTTGTATTCATAGTTCATTCTAATGGCTATTATTGTATTATCTGTGTTATTTTTACTGTCATTTAATTAGGCAATAAAATACAAATATTATTTCCTATCAAATACTACTTTGAAATCTGATATACATTGTTTTTCTCTCATCGTACAGCTTTATTGCTTATTCAGAACAGTATGTGGAGTATGATCCTTTTCTCAGCCCACCTGAACCCTCCAATCCCTGGATAGCTGATGACGCAACATTCTGGGATACAGAAATAAGGTATGAGAAGCCATATAGGTTGTTTTGTGAAGGAGGGTTGCAAAGCAAGTCCAGGCTAATTCATTCATTAGAACTGATCCCTGACTATAAATACGTTGGTAGCCTCCTTTGCTAGCTAGGAAAATGAAATCTTCCACCCACCCCTCGTCTTCCTTCTCCCATACACTGCTCTCTTTAGTAAGAGCCTTCATACACAGAGACCCTCACATATGATGGTAGGCAGGAAAGGTCAGGGTTTTCTACAGTAATTGCGTAAACTGCTACCAACATCTTTATTGTCACTACTGGGTACACACACAACAAACACTTTTGAACGTATGAGTCATACCCCAGTATTGCTTTATATTGGGGGATATTCATGTTAATGGGACCCGATAGATACTGCATAGAATTCTATGATACATTTGCTGGTCAATATTTAAAGTGCCTCTGTTTTTGTTTCTACTTCCGAAAGCAAAGAACCGAGCCAGCAGCGTGTCAAGAGGTGGGGCTTCTCTCTGGGGGAAGTGCTCAAGGACCCAGTGGGACGAGAGCAGTTTCTTCGTTTTCTGGAGTCAGAGTTCAGTTCTGAAAACCTCAGGTGGGTACCTTCTTCTGCCAAAAAACAGAGAGGAAACAAATCCCTAAAGTGCAGTGCTTCAGAGGTTAGCCTTTTTCAGGATGTGTATACTGCATATCAATGTGAACGTGGAAATCAAATCCATGTAATAGAAAAGAAAATGATGTACAATAGGGGCAGAGTATGGTAATTGTCCGTATAAGATGTCTTGATTAGACAAAGTATGTGTTTACTCCCAGTTAAAGTTAAATGTGATCAGTATGATGCGAAAAAGAGACGAAAGGTACAGAGGTAAGAACAAGCCCCAAAGTGTCCACATCCCCAGAGCCCACCATGACATCTGAACTATTTTTTTTAGAGTAAAGATGAAAAACTTTCATGTAGAAGGAATGATCTTAGTTCATGAATCCACTTAAATGTATATTTACTCGAGACCCAATGTGATTCAGACTCCTTGAGCGGGCTTCCTATGGTATGATGCAAACGAAGTGTCCAGCTGAAGAGCTGGAGGATGGAGGTGCACAGTTCCGTCGGAAGAAAAACAAAGGCTAGAACATAATGCTGGTTACATTCTTTTATTGGCATATCCAGGTATTGCACGGCAGAAAAAAGCAAGGTGTCTAACGCGTTTCATGCCAACAGGCGCTTTGTCAAAGAGTAATTGCGGAGAGTATAATACAGGGTATTTAAACCTGTCTCCACCGGAAGCCGCAGGTACAATGCCGGGCACCAAGCCTCCTCCTGGGGAAAAAATAACCCGGAGGATGGGGTGTCGAGGCCATCGAAACAGTGGCCCCTCTGGTGGTGTATTGCAACGCAGCTGGAAAACATGGTGGCCCTTGAGGACTGGGGTTGGCCACTCCTGCCATAGTGCATGAAACCTTGTTTTAGTTTGTTCTTTCACTCTGAAAACTGTTTTCCGTTGTCATGTGTAGTCCCCCTTTCCCCCCCCCCCCGTGTCTAGGGAGACCACGTGTGCTGCTATTACCTGAGTGGCAAACAGGAGGCCTGATCCTCCGCCACTGGAAGTCTGGGGTGTGTGTAATGAATATACTAACAGCGCCTCCACCTGGGAAGGGTCCTCACACAGTGGGATAGCCCCTCCCAAGACAATACAGTCAGTAATTGCACACAAGGGTATATGTAACAGTATTTACTGGACAGTAACTTATAACAGAAGCAATACAACATAACAATACAATATATATATAGATATACCGACCCGCGGATTATCCCCCCCACAGTAATTGGGTGCAGGAGCACCAGTGTCCCAGGTCCAGGCCACAATAGCTAATCCCACCCCAAGTGTGTGACAGCGCTGCCCTTGTGTATTGTTGGTGCACCTGAAGATATGGTGAAAAAAAGGACTCAGGCGCTAACTCTAGAACAAAGTGGGCAGGAAAGATGAGAAAGTATCGGTGGAGGCACAGTGGTTCCCCACAGTGGTTCCCCAGATTGTGATGATAACCGGAACAGACCAGCCGAGTGCTCTACCCCTAAAAGGATCTACCCCTGATCCTTGATAAACAGGCAATGAAAACAGGAGAAGGGGGGAGCAAAGGGACAGATCAACAGCAAATATTACATATACAGTATTGAATAAAATCACATATGGGTCAAAAATGACCTATCAGAGATGGGTGGGGATACAATGAATGAATGAATAAATAAATAATAATTAATAAAACTTACACGGCCGTGTAAGTTTTATTACCGGTAATTATTATTTATTCATTCATTCATTGTATCCCCCATTCATCTCTGATAGGTAATTTTTGACCCATATGTGATTTTATTCTATATATGTAATATTTGCTGTTGATCTGTCCCTTTGCTCCCCCTTCTCCTGTTTTCAGCACCTGTAGATATACCTGCCCGGGCGCTCCAGCCCCCGGGTGCTGCTGGGTACTAGCAAACAACCGATCCGTCTGTCCACCGAAGATCCGCCTCCGCGTGGTGTGGTATCCGGTTGGAGGGTCCCACCTTAGGATAGTCTCTGGTTTGATGGCCTGGTCTGGTCCCAGACGCAGGCAGCGCACACCGCGTGCATCCGTAGCACATATGCTGACTAACACTATATTGCTAAGGGAAGCGTCCCTGTCTAAGGGCCATCCCTACAGCACACAAGCTATTAGTGATGGGGTCTAGCTGGGAACTATGGGGATGTTCTGACCTAGTCCAGTGGATCACTCCTCCCTGGACATTATCTATCCCCTTGCTATCCTGCTTACAACTGACTCACTGACTAACTGCCCTAACTGTCCTAACTGTCAGCGCGAGCTCCCTTTACCACAAATGCAGCAGTCCTATTGGCTGCTTGTGTTCCACCTGACTGCAGCCCCTGGGGCTGCTGGGGGTTTCTGTCCCTAACGGATTTATTCCCCTAAAGGCCATCGTTCTTAAGGTGCTCCTGCGCATGTACAAGGCCTGTAATGGCTGCCACAACTACTGGCACCTCTCTGCACACGTGCAGCTATTCTCAAGATGGCGGTGCCCTGTCCCTCCGTCCCCCACGGGACTCCGGCGACCCGGTCGCCTTGTCTATCAGCCCCCAGCTCCTGCACATCTCACGAGGGTGCGCACACACCCCATCTCCGGCACCCACACGCCGCTGCAACCTCCCCACCCCACTCCACATGAGGTAAGGGGAACCGGAGGAAAGCGAAGGGGGCTGAGGGGGAGCCTATAAGGAGACCTGGCCACACATGAAACATCAGACCAGCACCACCCACGAAGCAGGGGTCACCAACACTCAACCAGCCAGGATAATGCCTTGGTCCTCTGACCACAAGAAAATTCTGCCCTGGCTACAAAAATATGGGCAAAACAGAAATAAAACTCCACAAGGTATAGTGTCACACCTGTAACCATCAATGAGTTTACCCCAAGAACACCTCGCAGACCTTCACCGTCTGCAGAAGCACCTGCTCTTTTATACTGGATAAACCAACCATCACAGAGGACACACCAACTCTCCAAAAGCTGTGATTACTAATACAAAATATGCAGGTACTTTTTACAGAAGAAAACGTGGCTTTACATTATTGAATAGTGTTACTATAAACGTGACGTTAACTTAATTTATTAACATCACGTTAAGTAGTCTTTTATCATAAATCCCCTTCCCATCCTGATGTCCGGGGCATACGTGTTACTACCAATCTCTCCACCTTCTCAGGTGGTATGAATCTTAACTGATGCTTTAATAACATGCATACAGTAAGCTTGACACCTGTATCCCTTTGATAATAATGGGCATTGTGTTTTTAAGCAATAGAGCAGAGTAGACAAAAATGTAAATTAAACTACAAAATCCAGTGTAGCATCACTGACCTGTGAAATATTAAGGTATGTAAAAGAACGCTAGATGGCGCTCTACTCCACCTTAGATAGTGATTAAAGTGATATCAAATAATGTATATATCAATACTAAATCTAAACAAAATGTGCAGTGAATAACATAAAATATACAGTGAATAACAAATTAGTTTAACAAGGCAAAAACAACTTATCACTCGACCCCGACAAAAGACTGTTTCAAAAGTCTTGAAGATGCAGTATGGGTGAGGTTCCAGGGGAGCGTCGTCGATTGCCCAAAAAAGAAAAAACAGTGGATAGTGTGATATTGTAAAACCAGTGTGAATAAAAATAAATATAAGAGCTTCCAAATTCCTACTCACAAACGCAGCAGGAAAATGAGCATGTGTGCCAAATTGGAACTGTAATGTAGCCCAGTCTGGAGGTATGGTATATAGGTCAGCGATCTCCGAGAAAGCAGAAAACAACCATAGTGTAGATAAAAGATAACAATTTTATCAAATATAAAGGACAAATGGAGGCTTACGGCAATCGAAGGAAAAACAGCATGTGTACAAGAGGGTCTTTGCTTTGGCGTAGCTCTTTCCGTTCGGTCTCACAGTGAGTAGGAATTTGGAAGCTCTTATATTTATTTTTATTCACACTGGTTTTACAATATCACACTATCCACTGTTTTTTCTTTTTTGGGCAATCGACGACGCTCCCCTGAAATATTAAGGTATGTCAGAACTTACCTCTGGATCAGAATATTGAGTAATACATCCAGTGTATACCTAAAACTAATTCTATCTGATTGTGGAGTTATATTAGGAGTCCTCGATTTCTCAACCCACATCTGCCCTTCCACTGCATATATATATATATATATAATTTGTTTTTATTTATTTCCCAATTAAATCCAAATAATGAAGCAGATAAGCTTGGTTCAGATCCCAATGTCAGATTTTTGTGACCTTGGAAAACTCACTGTATCTTGCTATACCTGAGGCATGAACACTTGAACACTTGATTCCAAGCTCTACGAGTAGGGGTTTATAAAGTTTGAACAGTATTATTGTACAGCAAATAAAAATACCACTTGTGAGCAGATTCACGTCTCAGGTCTGCACCCGTATTATAAATGCTCTAGCTATCCACCAGGGGGCAGGTATGCTCTATTTCACTGAGTAATACTATATTGACACCAAAAGAAATTCATGTGTAATAGATCAGCGGTGCGCAAACGGGGGGGATTTTTTTGGGGGGCGCAGGCTGTTACAGAGGTCCCGCGCCATTTAAATGTAATGCCGGAGGACCGCGCGAGGTCTCTGCAATCTCTACTTACCGGGATTCAGCCAGCTTCAGGACGCGTGGCCATGGCAACGCGGCGTCAAATGACAGCGTGGGGTCATGTGATGTCACAGCTGCCCTGGTAACGTGACGTCAAATGACTGCGGGTCACGTGATGTGAGGCCGGGCGAGGTAAGTAGGGGGACAGCCAATGGAGGAGGTAAAGCAGGGTGGGGCGCCACAAAAAAAGTTTGTAATGTGAGTGTGTAAAAGATGAAGAGCCGTTTGAAAACTAACTGTCACTGTGAGTGGTTCAGCCACTGATGTTTCTATGCTCACACCGCACAATACCACTATTTATGGAAGAACACCCACAGGCCGGAATTCACAAAATTCCGTTACATTTTAGTTATTCTCGCACCTAGCAAATAAAATATATCGTGCATTTATACTAGTCGGATATCCGCTATTTCAGTAATATTGCAGTAAAAATGATGATATATTAAAATTGCGATGGCTTTGCAGTGATTAACTGCTGATAAAGAAGTGCTAATTACCGCTAGCAATGCAATGGGGAAGAGGAGGAATATCAGACTGCTATAGCATAAAGTATTTTAATAAGATTTATTACAAACCCTTTAATAGAAAATAAATGAACCCCTTTGATGCCCGACTCTAAAAATACGCAGTACCATCACCAAAGGGTTTAACACATAAAAAGCTTACAATAAAATGAGCTAACTAAAAACGTGCAGGTGTCATTAATAACCCTTTGAGAGCCCAAGTGACCAGTTAGCCATGGGCATCATATGTTTACCTGACTACTAAGGGGTTAATACATTCCTAAAACTACACCACTTACCTGCTTGCATACCAAAATGGCTAGTCGTAGTTGGCCATATCTTTGCAATGCCTTACTAACCCCTACAGCAAGCAAGGGGTAACCAACACCCATCCTCCGGGGGCCCTGACCAACCTGACCAGACATGGGCACCTACTCTCATCAGCTACCCCCCACTATCATCCCAAGTCATGATATTCCACCTAAATATGTGCTTGTGGGCTACATTGGTCAGATCTGTCGCCAAAACACTAGAGAAAATCCTTTTACAGTTTATGGGGAACGTAGCTATTGTTTGCTTTCTTCAAAGGTTTTGGCTGGCCGTACAAGATCTGAAGAAACAACCTCTGCAAGAAGTACCCAAAAGAGTCGAGGAGATATGGCAAGAGTTTCTGGCTCCTGGAGCACCAAGTGCCATCAATTTAGACTCCCACAGTTTTGAGAGGACAAGCCAAAACGTCAAAGATGCAGGGAGGTACACGTTTGAAGATGCACAGGTTTGAGGTTTCCGTCATAATTTTCTTAGCTTGGTGATAAGTCAGGAAGGTGCAGAAGGGAGCAATTGCTTTCAGTTTGCACGATAAAAGATAAGGGATCTATGTATCGAGGCATTGTTCTGCGTCAAAGCCTCTGACAGGTTTGGGGTTTTGTGTCCATATTTATCAAATAAAAGGTATCCAATTGAAAGCAACTGAAGTTTGTCCTTTGCACCCTAGTTTTGAACCAGGAGACTGTAGTAAATACCCCCTGTGTTTCCTTGGTGGAATCTTAGTCTAATTCTGGGGCAAATAAATGCACCAGATCAGTCACAAAAAATAATCAAATTGAAAATGGCAGCAATTTTGCTTTGATTACATAGACCCCTTATATCCCCGCTAGAATAATGTTTGTTGGTGTAATAACATCTGTGTGCATGTGACTTGTGTATCAAAAAGGGGTTAAAACATCCAGCTTGCCCACTAAAAATGAGCAATATCTCCCCAAAAAACTACATCTCAATTACGCTGCCACCACCAAGAATTATTTAAGGTCTTAGCCTCAGGTGTCCTTAGCTCCCTGTTTACTAGACAAATATATAATTAGCACAAACATCCAATGTAGCTAAATCTGTCCAAAAATGCAGTTAATCTCTTTAAAAAGGAACTAGGTTCAATTAGAACCCAACGACAGTACTTATTACATTTTAGATTTAATATGTGAAAAGGGTACAGGGCTTTACAGAAGAGGAATGTTACAAAAAACATACAATATATGTATATATGCAGACAGTTCAATCAAATAAAATAATAAAACAGAGAACCTACAGTTTATGTTACCAACGAACAATAGAGGTATTGTGGAGTTGAAGATATGAGAACTCATGTATTATTGCATTAACACCCCCCTTTGTTGAATTCTACTTTTGATACTCAAATGCATTGTTTTCATGCTCAAAACTTTGCCTCTGTGACAAGGACAGGCAAACCTTTTGTGGGTGTGTCTTATCTCACACTCCTTAATCTTTCATGACATTTATGGCTGGAAGATTGAATGATTTTAAACCCAAATGCCCTATAACCTGTACAATAATGCTACCCTCATCGTTGCATTTGTATGATTTTAATGTACGCCTGGACATCTGTCTTGGTGGCTAAGTCTAGTTTTGAGAGGCACACAAATATCTGACACACTGAATGCAATCAAGACCCTCCGTCACGTTTACTGTTAGTAAAACTTTGTATTTCTGGTTGTCACAAATCTATATATTTTTTATCCCTGTAAATTGCACCTGATTTCAATTACCTTACATTACGGGGGATCTTTAATAAGTAATATAGTTACCCTCTTTTCAACGGTTTGCCAGCGAGAGAGGGCTCAGGAATTGTTATGATGCTTTTGAAGATGCCCAGGAGATCAGGTGAAATTTCTGGTGTATGAATATGATAAAGGCATTAACATGGCAACATTTATTAGACACATTTGAATAGCCTTAAATATAAGGCTTCATAGACCAACAAATAAGTACTACCACATTTAGTTTCCAAACTAGAAGTTTCATAGGCATTTTGTAGGATGGGATGTACCCTTTTTTTTATATATCCATGATCACTGATCTCCTTGGCAAACATGAATTAGCTTGTCATATCTCATCATTCCAAAGCTAAAATCTCTTTTAACAAAATGGCTCACTGAAGATTTATTTGCCTGTAAAGTTAGGAAGCCATAAAACAAAAACGTTAAATATCCCCTCAGCAAGACATCATGTTATCATCTTTATTCATCATCCTCTAATAAAGTCCTTTTAGTCTGTCCAGGAAATGCATGGGTTTCTTTTTTGGATGCTTTATCAAAACCATAACAAACTGTCTTCCTTGCTAGGGGACATATTTATGATAAGTTAACTTGAGTCCAGAGGCACACATAGAACAGTACAGTGTTTGGCCAATCACTTTGCAATTCTGATAGTGTTATGTATGTATCTACATATATAACATATTAATCCTCTTACATTGACAGATTTGTACGCATTTTTCTTGTAAGAGCAAATGGACTTTTATGTTGAAAGGGGAAATATTTTAATACTGAAGCACTTGTGAGTATTTCTCAACCTCCAAAGCACTAACACACTCTTTGAGCAAATGTAACTCACGGTACTTACAATATACAGATGTGTAGAGACCACCATGTTGATCAGTGTGGTGTGTCTTATTCATTCATAGAGTCCTTCCCCAACAGTGTTGATTTCTGTTTCGAAGCGGGTAGAGTGCATTAGTGGGGCTAGGAAATTACGATGCCAGAGTACCAAACTGGGTCAAGAAATAGCAGAAGACTTCAGCATTGTTCTCAATGGAATTATTCCTTTATACCAATCTGTTGGGTTTTTTCTCAGTTTTGCAGTCAGGATACGATGATACAATAACCTGCTACAATTGGGGAGTGCGAGTCAGGAGTTCTAAATTGTGACCATTTCATCCTCCCTCATAGGAGCACATCTACAAGCTGATGAAGAGTGACAGCTATGCACGTTTCCTGCGCTCCAATGCCTACCAGGACTTGTTGCTTATGAAGAAGAAGGTACAGTTTGTGATGGACATGCTTGCATCTTCTGCACATTACTGATTCTGGCCTGCTGCTTGCTACTAGTGTGGAAATGAGACTTGTGTTTCTTGTCTGTTTTCATCTTATTTGCACGAGGACTAAATGTCATTTTCCCTCCCAGTTGTTTTTTCAACAGCAAGTACAAGTATTTATATCATATGGCACAGACATTGTACAAATTAGAATAGGGGCCGGCTGAATCTGAACAGGAAAACAGATGATCATTTTTTTTATTTTTGTTGGTAACTGTACTGCAAATCAGAGAGAGAAAGTGATTGATCCACTTTAGCACAAAGCTGACACCTGATCTCACGCTCGATTTTCGCATTTCAGAGATGCCGATATAGTAGGCAGTCTCACTCCATGGAAAGCCATCTCACTCAGAGGGCATGAGGTCTCATTTTACATAGATCCTATTCACTGAAAGACAGTATCATTGAATGACTTAATAAGTCTGCCGGTATTTTTTTATTGTTAGAGCAGAATTTCATGTCTAAGATATATTTGTATTTCCCCCGTCACTCACTGGAATTCAATCTCTTACCCGCTCATAGAATAAACGACCTCGTAGTATTTCACTGATGAACAGCAACGCTTTGCAGCAAAGCAAGCTATTCTTATCTCCCAGTTGTAGTAAATGTAAGACATTTGTTCATCAGTAAGGCCTAGCTGCCCGAAGCTTCGTTAGGTGACTTAAAGGAACATTAACCTTGGTTAACATCACGTTAAAATGAACACTGTATCCACTAAGGACAGAAACATAACATTAAGCCATGGTTTCTCACGTAAAGAGCATAGCAATAACTATACCGGAGGTTAGTGATAATGGTATGCAACTTGTCTGCAAATGAGGTATTATCTTATCATCTCATATTAACTAAAGTTCATTAAGGGATTTAACGTGAATTTTTTTTTAAGCCTGCATTAAACTTGGCGTTACTCCCATCCCACCGTGAAATAGGGCTTTTGCGGAATCTGGACGGGTGTAACGCCACAGTTAGGCATGAGTTAAATAACAGCATTATTTCTCTTTCTCTCTCATCTCCCCCCTCCCTCTGTACCCCCTCTCTGCCCTAAATAGCAGTAACGCCAAGACTTGCATAACATCACATTTCCGGAAGATGCCTTTGCAAAAAATGTAGCAGCATTATCCTACATTACGTCCCTTGTTTTTGAATATAATTAGCTCTGTGGAACTCAGAGAAAATAACATCAATTCCTGTTTTGGGTAATGTCATGGTATGTCCACGATTGACACAGGGCCGGCTTGATGGCTGTTCCATCAGTGCCACTGCACCGAGCCCCGCCGTTACAGGGGTCCCACACTTCCCCACAGCAGTGACACTGATTGCCGGGGGAGAGCACAAGGCCTCCGTAACTTTCTCTTACCTTTTCCAGCAGCATCTCCTCCTGCAGCGTCCTGTTGTCATGGTGCCGCGACGGCAAATTGGCATCGCGCTGCCATGACAATGTGGCGTCACATGGCCATGAGAACGTGGCACCGCGACGTCATGACGCCGAGTCGTCTGAATAGATGCCGCGCCCGACAAGATAAGAGGCCCCGCAAAAAGCCCAGCAAACATCCCAGCCGGCCCTGTTGACAAATCTTAGTTCATCTAGGCCTAAGTGTTTATATTGGACACAGATGGCAGACCAAAGAGGTTTCCACTACCTCAGATATGGTATATTTGGCACAAAATAAAATGACACACAGACGGGCATATTCAGTAGAGTGACAGTCCTGATCAGGCAATACTGCGCAAGACACAGAATTGGATGCTTCCCGTTATGATGGATGCATTGAATAACTCCTCCCATTTCTCTCTGTCTCCTTGTACTGTAGTTACACATGCGCGCTCTGCGGGTGTAAAGAACTTCAATACTTTGATACAGTGATGAGCAAGATATGAAGGTCTCTGTTTGCTCCAAATTGCCTTAACACATTGAGAACCTGTAGACTTCAGTGTCGGTGAAAGAAATCCAATAGAAATTAAGTTTATGTTGCAAATACTGCAAGATTTGGGCCTTTCTCCTAACCAACATTTTGGGTGATTCAACACTGGCATCTGCGCACTGAGCCCTGCTTCCTGGCAATTAGCAGAAATGTCATTTATCTATATTTTTTTAACATACCAGTTACCTAAAACACAGTAGTTACAAAACAAAAATTGTTCTAAGTATATAGTAATTCCTCTACAACAGAGGTCCCCAGCTCCACTCCTCAAGGACCTCTAACAGTGCAGGATTTAAGGATAGCCTCTCATTAGCACAGGTAGCCCAATCATTGTGACTGAACCACCTGTGCTCTAGCCGGGGTATCCGTAAAACCTGCACTGTGCGTGGTCCTTGAGGAGTGGAGTTGGGGACCTCTGCTCTAAAACATTTGGTTAATTTGGGGTGAGTGGGAAGTTGTTAACAATCCAGTAGTACAGTGTAATCTCTCATCGAGGGGCGATACAATCTTAGATTTTCACTTTACAGCGTGTATCCACTTTAAGAAAAAAAGAAAGAACATGTAATAAATACCAAATGAAATTGTTGCATTTCCTTCAAGCCGCTAGCCTATCTAACTGGCCCCCCTTTTGTTTACAGCATGGGAATCAGGGGGTGCTCTGGAGATGAACTGCGCTATTTTCACCTCTGGGGTCCCTCCGGTTCCCGACACACTTACCGGTGAAGTTACCAGTGTTGCTTCCTGGTTTTTTTTTAAGGGACTTAAATGGCCGTCCAATAAGAAGCTGCAACTGATGACGTTGTGTCTTCCTATTGGCCTAGGGGACCTGCAACCTTTGGCAGCCATTCCCCTGGAGGAAGCTTTAAAACCGGTGAGTATCTCGTGAACCAGGGAGTCCCCGGAGATTAAAATAGTGCTGTTCAGCTCTGTTGGACTCCCTGGTTCTCATGCTGGGATTACTGCTTTAATATATCTTGCTTGTATTATTGTGGATTACTCCTAAAGGATCTAAAGCTGTGTTAACAGAGTAATTAAACTAATTAGTATTGCACCAGTTACTGTTACTGTATAACCACGGGCAAATCTGCCATTTTTTACATATGTTTCTTAGGTACAGCACAGAGCTGCCATTTTGTGTTGTGTAAAAAAGGATGGCAAGACATTATAAAATGTACACATCTATTTTGTGTGACAAATAACTCCTTCCATAATTGCACACAGCCATTCGCTATATATACTTTCTTACACTTGTGAGACAACATGGACTCATTGGAATAGAGTTAAAATCTCCCCAAACAAGTGGAGCAAAGCTTCACAGCCAAAGCACCTTGATACAATGATACAGAAGATTTTCTTGTATCCGAGACTTGTCTAAGTTTACTCCACCATGTAAGTTAATGCCTCAATCACACGTCAGCTGCTTCTACAAGCGCTGTGTACATTAATGGCGCTATACAAATAAAGACATATAAAGTACAACTCCTGTAGCTGAGATGCAGTATCTTTGTGTGCCATAAAAGCAGAAATAATACCTTCCTTTTCTACTGGGATATTGACGTAGACCCTCATCACAGATGAGATATAATTATTCAGAATTGCAAAACCAAGATTTATTCAAAACTATTTATTTGGAAGTGTTTTAAAATACTAAGTATTCCTATTTTTTTGGTAGTATAAATAAAACACGAATACTGTATTAATATGCGTCTATCAAGTAATTTCTTGATTCTTGGCTCAGCACACATTATTTTCTAGATATTTTAAGCAATTTCCGCTTGCCCACCTTTAGCATACTGAGAAATATATGCACCCAGAGACAGGGCATTCTTACATTAAACATTCTATATGGCATTGTAATTGGTGCTATAAATTAAATAAATAAAGCACTGTCATCAGATTATGAAATGGAGCATATACCCGTGAATTTTATTTTTATTGTATTTGTTTCCAGACTAAAAGGGTCCTATTCTTAGAAGGGACCTGAGTTAGGGCTTGCCATAAATCTGTAGATTAAAAAAATAAACAAGATCTCACCTGGTTGTCTTCTCCAACTTGTGTTGGTCTGATTCCCAGCGTCTGCCTATATTTGTTAAGTGAACCGGCCAAAAGGTGTTTCATGGAATAGCCTGTTTGGTAATTATACGGCCCTATATTCATTATGGTCAGGACCAGTATGGACAATAAGCTTAGATACAACAGCCTATCTTGTACAAACCCTCCAGTCCGACACACAACCCATGAACACACAGTAAGCTTTTTTGGTCTTATTCTTAGTAGATATCATCGACAAGCCTCCAGCTCCCAGGGTACCCACTGGCTAACTCTCCCTGTTAACCCTTTGAGTGCCTCGAGATGCAGCTACATCATGGGATCGGGCACTTCAGGGGCCCCGTGACGTAGTAATAGGACCTACGTTTAAAAAAAGAAACCAATGCCTGTTTTGCTAAATACTACAAGTATCAGAGGGTAATAGTCTTCCATCGCTTCGCACAAAGCAGTTTGACTGGTGCTTAGTCAAAGACCAGTTGTTAGAAACCTCTCCTACAATATAATAATAATAATCATAATAATAACAATAATAATACTATACCTTAGAATTTGTTGGAGATTTACTCTAAATAATTGTGTTTAGTTATGTTGAAAATGACCTGTCCATTGCTAAATGTAATGGCATAGAAACAAAATCTATTTTAAGAAATGACAGCCAAGCGTTTCACTTGAGCCAAGTACAATATAAGACAATGTACAGAATAGCTTCTCCTATTTTTGAGGGAATGTCACCGGAGCCCATGTATTTTATTACCTTATTTACACACTGGAAGTGCTGCTGTTCACATTTCTAGCCACCGTATTGATCCCTGAGAAGTGTAGCTGTGTGCAGGATACAGCGACACCTTTAGTAGAGAATCCTTCACCAACATGAGAATCCTTTATAGATGAAATGATTGCACCGTTCTCTGCTGCAAGTTTACTGTGGCAGGAACGTAAGAAGGAAGAGTAACGTGCGAGGGGATTATTTACCGCTGTTGAGCTCAGCGCCTTCCAGCTGCACAAGGCGTACGACTACTGTGACTAAATAACACATATAGATGATAAGTGTCACGGTAACAAGCACTGATTGCGTTTAGTTGGAACTGCAGCAATGAGAGCCTGGAATGACATACAGGGGATTTTAGGAACATTCGTTATTTTTAACTATCTTTCAAGCATCTCGGGAATTACTGGGAATTACTGGGGTCCATTAAAGTGTCAAAGTTTTCATTATCAATAGCAATACGGGTCTAGGACATTTGGTTTTAGCCATTTTTCCGTAACGAAATCTCCGCCGGCGTTTAGCTCCCACTCACGAAATCTCCGCCGGCGTTTAGCTCCCACTCACCAAATCTCTGCCGGCGTTTAGCTCCCACACCCCAAATCTCCGCCGGCGTTTAGCTCCCACTCACCAAATCTCTGCCGGCGTTTAGCTCCCACTCACCAAATCTCCGCCGGCGTTTAGCTCCCACTCACCAAATCTCCGCCGGCGTTTAGCTCCCACTCACCAAATCTCCGCCGGCGCTTAGCTCCCACTCCCCAAATCTCCGCCGGCGTTTAGCTCCCACTCACCAAATCTCTGCCGGCGTTTAGCTCCCACTCACCAAATCTCTGCCGGCGTTTAGCTCCCACTCACCAAATCTCTGCCGGCGTTTAGCTCCCACTCACTACTGGGACATCTCTCTGCCGCCTGCTTCACCAGCAAGGCAAGCCCCTAACCGTTACCATAAAAACCTCAAATCTTAACACTATCCTAAAAATCTTAACCCCTTACCCCAACCCCCCTTACCCTAATCCACTACCCTAAAAACCTAACCCGTTACCCTAAAAGCCCTATCCATAACCCCCACTCTGACCGCTAAAACCCCATCAATTAGCTTACCCTATTAGCGAAATAACGGGGGGGGGGCGAGTGTCCGTGGGGGAGCAACAGCAGTGTACGGTCCCTCGGCGGCCACACGCTGGCGGAGACTAGGTTGCGGCGAATTGGCCGCTACAAAATACCGATTCTGTAGCAATACTACTTACTCTGCCACTTATTTTACATGTGGCTGAATACGTGGTTCCTTTGTGCAGCTTTTAGGCGCTCTGGCCCAATATCCTTTGTGCTGCTTGAATGACATCACAAATCCAAAAAAGGTTATTACTGTCCACTAACGAGGAAGATACGTCAATTATATTGTTATATTTCACATTGTAATAATATTACACATACATTATTTAACTCATTGTGCTTTATTTACCAAAGTCTCCTAGCTACAAACCCAGGGCACAATGTAAATAACTGCCCGAGATTTAGCAGTGAATGAATCCTCTTGAAAGCAACAGATTTACTTTTGATAAATCTGATGGTGGTTTTGTGCCACTTTTGCCCCAGTTTTGCTACAGGGAGAATTTGATCAATAAATCTCTTTAAATCTATAAGTAAGCGTTGGTGACACTGCCCGCAGTGCGCTCTGACAAATACATCCACACAATGAGAGGTTTAACCATACCACCAATATTCCTTGTAGGTTCAACTAACTTTTGTAAGTCTCTACTAACTACTAATTCATAGTCATGTCATCCTTCCCAAGCATTACTGTACTAATTTGATCTGCTTCCGGCAATATAGATATAAAGTACATTCTGCTGATCTGTTTGCATGTTTTGTTAGTTGCTTGGATGTTATTAATTGTTTTTATTTATATTGGCTTCCATCCATAGTGTTTGGTGAAACTGTGGCTGCATTGTAGTCCTTTTGACTCATACATGGTGATAGCGTGCACAACTGGTTCCTACTAATCTATATGTTCCAACATGCTTCAAAACAAGACCGCGTCACACCTGCAATAAGTGGTGCGATTGAGAGACAAGTGTAACAATGTAATCCGCCGGTGACATATTTACATGGAAGGGTTAAAACAACAGTTGCCCTGACCCACATATATAAAGGGTACATATATACCGAAGTTTAATTCAGTTATAGACAGTCATGTCTTTTCTTTTTCTAAACAAATGTATTTAACATCTTTAGTAACAAATTGCAGAACCCTGGGGTCGGGCCACGGTGAGCCAGGCAGGCTCAGCACATCTCAGAGCCCACGTATTCAATGTACTGTAGGAAGTCATTAGGCCGCTTTTCACTGTATTGAATAGCAGCCAACCTGTGACAAAGGCCTCTGCTTTTAGCCCATGTACTGCCAGAGGAATCTGCAACCCATTCACGGCTCATTTTCTAAACTATAGAATTATTTGCATTCTGTTTCCCATCTTAAAATAAGTGTGCATATATATATATATACAGTGGTGTGAAAAAGAAAGTACACCCTCTTGGAATTCTATGGTTTTACATAGGACATAATAACAATCATCTGTTCCTTAGCAGGTCTAAAAATTAGGTAAATACAACTTCAGATGAACAACAACACATGACATATTACACCGTGTCATGATTTATTTAACAAAAATAAAGCCAAAATGGAGAGGCCATGTGGGAAAAACTAAGTATACCTTATGATTCAATAGCTTGTAGAACCACCTTTAGCAGCAATAGCTTGAAGTAATCATTTTCTGTATGACTTTATCAGTCTCACATCGTTGTGGAGGAATTTTGGCCCACTCTTCTTTAGAACGTTGCTTCAGTTCATTGAGGTTTGTGGGCATTTGTTTATACACAGCTCTCTTAAGGTCCAGCCACAGCATTTCAATTGGGTTGAGGTCTGGACTTTGACTGGGCCATTGCAACACCTTCATTCTTTTTCTTTTTCAGCAATTCTTTTGTAGATTTGCTGGAGTGCTTGGGATCATTGTCCTGTTGCATGACCCAATTTCGGCTAAGCTTTAGCTGTCGGACAGATAGCCTCACATTTGACTCTAGAATACTTTGGTATACAGAGGAGTTCATGATCGACTCAATGATTGCAAGGTTCCCAGGTCCTGTGGCTGCAAAACAAGCCCAAATAATCACCCCTCCACCACCGTGCTTGACAGTTGGTATGGGGTGTTTGTGCTGATATGCTGTGTTTGGTTTTCGCCAAACGTGGCGCTGTGCATTATGGCCAAACATCTCCACTTTTGTCTCGTCTGTCCAAAGGACATTGTTCCAGAAGTCTTGTGGTTTGTTCAGATGCAACTTTGCAAACCTAAGCCGTGCTGCCATGTTCTTTTTAGAGAGATGGGGCTTTCTCCTGGCAACCCTTCCAAACAAACCATACTTGTTCAGTCTTTTTCTAATAGTACTGTCATGAACTTTAACATTTAACATGCTAACTAAGGCCTGTAGAGTTTGAGATGTAACTCTTGGTTTTTTTGCAATTTCTCTGAGCATTGCACGGTCTGACCTTGGGGTGAATTTGCTGGGACGTCCACTCCTGGGAAGATTGGCAACTGTCTTGAATTTTTTCCACTTTTAAATAATCTTTCTCACTGTAGAATGATGGACTTTAAATTGTTTGGAAATTGCCTTATAACCTTTTCCAGATTGATGGGCAGCAACAATTGCTTCTCTAAGATCATTGCTGATGTCTTTCCTCCTTGGCATTGTGTTAACACACACTTGAATGCTCCACACCTGCAAACTGTTCAAACTTAGGCTTTTATAGATGTGGTCACACTTGCTGATGATCAATTAATCAGGGGCATTTTATTAGCATCACCTGTCTGCTACTTAGCATCTTAATTCCTATGGAAGCAGTAAGGGGGTACTTAGTTGTTCACACATTGCTTCTCCATTTTAGCTTTATTTTTGTTAAATAAATCATGACACGGTGTAATATGTCATGTGTTGTTGTTCATCTAAGGTTGTTTTTACCTAATTTTAAGACCTGCTAAGGAACAGATGATTGTTATTATGTCCTGATATGTAAAACCATAGAATTCAAAGAGGGTGTACTTTCTTTTTCACACAACTGTGTGTGTATATATACATATTGCACCAACAATGTATGTAGCGCTTTGCAAAATAAATACTTAGAATATAGGGAATTAGGTGTGTGATCTTGCTCAAATTTGCTTTGCCTAAGGTTCGCTCAAACATTTGAAAAAGTTCAATACAACTTTGGAACCTTAAAAATTCTGCCAAAATGGACTAACCCAAAGCAAGATTCGACCTCTTCAATCAAACCTTAGTTTCAGTCATACTTTGCATTTCGCCAGGCAAGAACCTACCTGTCTCTCCCGCTCCTCTCCCGCTCCTCTGCCGACCCCTCTCCCGCTCCTCTCCCTCTCCTCTCCCCTCCCACTCCAACTTCTATATTTCAGGACGGGAAACTTTTACTTGGCGAACTGTTCGCAAAATTGTAAAAAGTTTTGATTTTCAGCGAATCTGAAACTTTGACAAATTTCACAAGGTTTGAAAGTGTGCGCGAAACATTTGAACATCTTTACAACAAATGCAACATAAAAGCCCGTGATAGGAAGCTTAAATCTAATTATGAATATATATTCCTAAAGGGCCAGCCCCGCTCAGTAAGCTATATTGGAGCTGCAATAAAATGAAATCACAGAACCACGGAAAAGGATCTCAACCATTTCTAACATTTGTATGTCGCTGTGAATTTCGAGAACGCAGAGAGGGATACAGGCACACGGTACTGACAAAGACTGCTTACGCGGCCGTAACGTTGGAACTGCTAATAAATCATCCTTTCGCAAGACCGTGTGCCTGGTCGCTTACCTTCTGTGCTGTGAATTTAGACCCACAGTATAACTGCAAAAAGCGCAAATAAAAAATATCCAATCCATACTGCTTTTATTAGGACATGGACCAACGGAATTCTGCACCAATCTCGGCGTTGCCGTTATCAGGCCAAACATCACTTTATATCAAATGTAAATGAGTCATTTTAAAAAGTGGATACTGTCGATATTCGTTTCCATCAACATTTCTACATAATATAAAGATCATTATTGATTTTATAGAAAAGTAAATGATTAGTATAACAGAGGGGGAGAAAGCTAATTTGCACAAATTTACACTAAAGGACCATGAGGAAATATAAAGACATTTTGGGGGAGGCTGTGTATCAAGGCAAAAGCAGCGCAATTCTTGGGCAAAACAAACTGCACCAGATGTATCAACAAAACAATCCTACTACTTTCAATGGGATTTTTGTCTTTGATACATACACATGTTGCAGATAACATTTTACCCATAATCCCGCAGTAACGAACTTTATCCAAATCGCTGCTCCAATTGTGAGAATAAAGCCAATCGCAAAATAAAACTCACCGCCGGGGTAATGCGTTATTGTCAGATAAAGGGTGCAATAGCGTCTTCTAAATCTGTGTCGTACAGGTAACTGCCCCCCAAATCTGCACCACGTTTGCATTGATACTTATAACCCTAAGTGCTGAATACACAAAGACGCAAAAGGCAAAGTGAGTGATTGTAGGACTCAGACACAGAAAATACGACATCGATTGTCTACAGTTACATATTCCCCCGTTCCCCCCACATGTGTTTTCATTGCTTTGGCAAACACACTGACCGCTGTTTTCTTTGTGCTGTTTTTTGCTTCTCTAACGTTTGCTAGTATTCCAAACGCTCAAACTGATGAAAGCTGAAGCATTTGTTCCCTGTATTCTTCCTCCCCAACCCCCCTTTTTGTTTTTTTTAAGACTGAGAATGAGCAAGGCCGTAGAACCTCCTTAGAAAAGTTCACTCGCAGCGTGGTAAGTTCCGGTGCAGCGGCCCTCTCATCTCTTCACACCTAAGCTATCAGTTTACGGCCAAATAAAATACCGGGGTTTGCTTAATGTTGCCGCTTGGGGTTCAGTGATTTTATGTGAGTTCATATTTATGTTCATTTATATTGCTTTTTAAACGATGTGTTGTCCTATGCCTGTGCTTATATAAAGAGGTGCTTATATACAGAGGTGCTTATATGAAGAGGTCGCAGATGTTATTGCTGCTGTTAATGTGACGCATTGCGTCTAAAAACGAGGAGCGCCATTACATTGGGCATGAAATATCACACCCGCATTGGCTCAAGGCGTCGTGTTAATGTCTGCAATCGCATCTGCTACATCTGTGTGTCTGCTCCCCTGTTCACTTAATGACTGACCCTATATTCACTACGCAGGAACGGAACCGCCTCTCTGATCTGACGCTTTAAATCATTCTATTCCCCGTCTTCCCCGCTGTCGGACGGGTACACGCTCAATGCCGTGCGCGCGGCCCTTGTATAGAAGGGCTGACTAACCTCAGCCAATTATAAGTGCCGCGCATGGCGTAGCGCACGCGGACACTATATAACAGCCCTACGGCTCCGAGTACGCTGCACAGCTATACAGGTTGTACTCACAGGCTCCCAGCAGCAGGGTGCAATGGGCAGTGTAATTGGGACAACGAGCCCTTATTTGCTGGCAGATAGTAGGAATAAATATACATTTTCAGTTAAGTATCAGGGATTTCCCCTTCTTCATAGGTTTTCTGGTATACTCACATTTTGCAAACATTGTTGAGGTACAGTATCACTAGATTGTATTTAATATTCACACCAATAACTGCATTATTTGCCCCAAATATCTCAATAGTATAAAATCACACATCAGTTGACCGAAAATTGCCGCGGTGATAATCTTCTAAATGTTAAAATGTGACTCATTAGTGAACAACGGTCCGAATAATTGTGCGTGTAAGTGTGTCTTGAATTTGTCAAGCCAGGAATGTTTTGTTTACAGTTTCACCCATTCAAACGTCTTTTCCGGATCCGCAGATTTAATATGCTTACTGTATTAAAGGCGAAACTTTATTCTCTAAGTTAAGCAGAAATAGCTGTGATCGTCCGTTTGCGATATTGCAATGACTACTACTGCTGACCTGACGGAGAGAGAGAACTCTAGAAAGATTGTCTTAGAATATCAATTGTTAGTCCGAATAAGAAAGCTATCCCCTAATACTGAAGTACTCATTTACTCTGTTATAAGTGATACTTATATATAGTGATAAGCGATACAGTTAGATAAATATGGTATCACTGTAAAAAACACAAAAAGAGGGACATTTCTGGTCTTACAACAATATTGCAATTTTAATGAAAAGAAATTGTGGCAAATTAGTGCACAATGGATTTTGTTTTTTCAATATAAATAATACTGATGTTTTAATACATTTAATGTTCATTTTTTTTATCAGATTAGCATATTTTCAGATTTATGCTGACTCAGACGTTGATGTTACATGAAGCACTGTATACCATACTTGGTTTAGGGGTGGCTCTCTAATCAAAATATTGCCCTAATAATCTTTTCCCCAACTCCTCCTATCCCCACTCCCCAAGAACGCGCCATGGCACAAGTGGAATAAAATTTGGGCAAAGCACCTTGACACACTGATGCAAAGTGACAGATTAAGACTGGCATAATTTGTGACACTTGATACATACCCCTCTCAATTCCTGTAAGGGATGGCCCCAGCTTTACTGAGGGATCTTTTTAGTCAAATGGACAGGCTGGTAGACCATGTTCAACGAGTCATTTATTTTCAGTTTGCTGCACTGATTATGAGCTCATAGAGAGGGGTTATGAAAACCTGGCGTCCAAAATAGGGCAACTAATCAAGTTGAAAAATGTATAGTTTTTTTCTTTGACAAATCTGTGGATTTTATAGATTTCAGTTATACATCATCCCCCTTTTTTTTTTTTTTTTTTTTTTTTTTTTTACTAACAATGGATATTTTAAGCAAACGTGTTTCAGAGTTCTACTGTCTTCTTCAGGTCAGCAATACTGATATAAAAAAAAGTTTATCTGAGTTTAACAAAGATGTAAAATCCAAAAGACAGAATCGGGATGAATGGCAGAAGGGCAATGGAGCAGTAAACAAACAGACAGGGCAACAGACAAATATATTGCCCAAAAGTAATGAAGTACTCCTAAATCTGGGCCATTTTTGCCCCACTTTTGCAGATGAGACTTTGATCAATAGTCTTCATAAACGTAATTAAAGTATCCTTCGTTAAAGTTTCCCATGAAAAAAGGAGATTTAGAAATTGACAGACAGATTTGGGTCTTTAGAAGGTGACATATCTGCAATGTCATACAATGTAAACTGGGGCCAGACCAAGGCTGATTCCCTCATCTAGTGAGCCAGGTTTCCTATGTATTTAGGATGACCACCACCTCCGTTGGGGGGCACTTTCATTTGTCCACTTCCCTTCTTATCATAGAAAACACGACCTCCCTCTACTGTGTCCCTTTTGCTGCTAGAAGATCCTCCAGACTGCTATGAACGTAACCGCACATCTCCAGGCTGACCGCTCTCCCAGGGCCCAAGACCGAATGTTGACCTGGGCCCATGTTATTGAGCGGGGTGGGAGGAGTGGGGTAAAACAGTTGCTGAGCTTGAGGGCGGGGGGGGCAGATAAGCGGGCCCTCTGTACCCGAGAGCACGGCCTGGTGGTGGAGGGTGACCGTTCAAGGACGTTGGTACCGGAGCCGCTGGGCTCAGAGCAGGTGTACTGAACCCCCCGCCTGTCGGCCTCCCTGGGCATCCCAACAGCCGCCCCCCTCTACTGTACGCACACTCAACAAAACATGCACTCGCCCCCACCCAACTCTTAACAAAACCTGCAAGTCCTTGCAAAACACACTGTTTATCGGCTTGGGATTTGGTTTGTGGTGTAAAGAGTTAGGGCGATGTGGTATAATGCACATTTTGTAATGGGATGTATCATATTGTGAAGTGTACCTGACACAATGCGTTACTCAAAATGGCGTTGGATAGCGAAACGTTGTAAAGCAAAACACGTTATCCCATAGGAACACTGATTAAATGAAAGGTTCCGTTCCTGAAGGCATTTTTAACACTAAAATACACCAAATATTTTACGCAGACAATAAGATATGCAGCACACACATAAATTATATAGTGTACTGTATATACTGTATTATATATATATATATATATATATATAATATAACATAATATATTATATAATAATATATAGTATTATATATATATATATATTATACACAAAACAACGTTGCAAAGCATCGTAAGAGCTTTGGATAAGGCGTTTTGGCGTTGTAACAATGAACATAGGTATGCATTGCATAGCGTTGGATAAGCCATTCGTTGTAAAACGAAGCGTTGTAAAACAACGACTGCCCGTAGTCTATATTTCCTACTTTTTACAATTACACTGCAAGATCTGGGCTGGAACAGACTCCTCTGAGTAACAATCCCAATTAAATATAAGACATTGTATTAACAAGCTTCTTACATTTGATACAACCATACCAAAGACAATGTTGCATTACAGTAACCTGCACCCTGTAATTAGTTTTGATCTGTAATTTCAACACATAAGATATGTACTAATCTTGTATGTTTATTATGGAAATCCAGGTTTAATGTTCAGTGGTTTTTTCTTTGCTCAAAAACCTCTTAGGCTTGGATCAGGCTGCGTCCGGCGGCGCGTGCGGCCGCGTGCGTGTTCCCCACCATCACATGCTATTCTCCCGAGGCGGTCCCAGTCCCTCCTAACTGCACAGCTGACTACGTGCTGTGACGCGTCAGCCTGCTGGAGCTACCAGGGTTGTAGAGGGAAAAGAATGGTCACTACGTCCTGAAGCACCGATCACAAGCGTGGTGAATTAAAAGTTCTTTATTGCAAAAAGCTGGACATCAAGACACAAGCTCTGACGCGTTTCATCCCGTGCAAGGGACTTTATCAAAGATCTTTGATAAAGTCCCTTGCACGGGATGAAACGCGTCAGAGCTTGTGTCTTGATGTCCAGCTTTTTGCAATAAAGAACTTTTAATTCACCACGCTTGTGATCGGTGCTTCAGGACGTAGTGACCATTCTTTTCCCTCTACAACCTTGCTACTGCCTTTTCGAATGGAGCACACAGGCATCTCCAAACATAGCAGGTGATATCTATCCACGGAAGGCGCTATCCAGCTGACAGACGCCGGAGGATACCACACACCGATCCCCGGTCTCAGCGCCGCGGTTGGTTCTTACGCACAGCCCCAGGAAGATCAGTGCACGCGCACGCATCATCACGTGGGCTCCCAGACCAGCGCAGCCGGTTGCAGAGGCACAGCTCCCATACAGCTTCCACACACATCGGTGAGGTGAGGGGCAGGCTCGCAAGCCTACAGCGGAGTGGCGGATTCCACGGCCGGCGTCTCTCCCAGGAACGCCATACACACGTGTATTTCCCAGCCACGGCATACCCGTTAGCTGTTTATGGCTTATCACGGGGCACGTCATCAAGCTTTCACATGGCTGAAAAGGGTGGTATGTGAGACCAGTCGGTAAGGTTAGCATTATTGGGACTTTTATGGGTCACAGTTAGGCTGACGGTGGTCATTTTTTTCTGTGCCCCTTGTCCACATTTGCTCATTAACCTCCAACTGATTCCTTCATAAAATCATACACCACCCCATGTTTATAGTACATGCACTTTATAATTTATACCTGCTTGGAGATTCCAATCCTTGGCTCTACCTGGACAGTGATTGCATACTTCTACATATGATTGTTTAGCATATGGGACATTGGAGTTCACTCTCCCTTTTTTTCTGCTGGAGCTACCAGCTCCTTGTATTTTGCAGTGCTGACGCATCACGTGGTGCACGCATCAGCCAATGAGGAGGGGAGGAGGGTTGTGGAAAAGCTCAGAGGCAATTATCTCCGGGAATGAAGCAGCCTGTGCTTGGTAGCAGAGCCCTGCTGCAGGCTCACAGGGGACACACATGTATTTACTGCCTGTCCTCACACTCATTTACATGCAGGGCCTGGGGGACGGGGCCCGGCTTCAGGGCAAACTAGGAGGGGGGTGGGGGGGCGGCGTACGGGACTTTACAGCGCTCGATCAATCTGACATATCTCCACAATGTTTTATATATTCCACTCCAGCACATGGACACACAAGTCATGGCCGCGCCCCCCTCCCCTTCCTTCCCTCTCTCCCCTTCCCTCCCTCTTTCCTTACTGTGGCGTTGTCATCAGACAGTGTTATATTTTCTGGGTTGCCAATGTTAGAGTAGAAGAAAGAGGAAAACTGGCGCACAATCCAAAAAAGTGGGTCCCAGGAGAAACAAAATAGATTATTTATTAATATATAAACATCCAACAAACGGAGGAGAGCAACCTCCTACGCGTTTCGAACAGTAGTTCTTTGTCAAGGAGTAGAGGGCCAATGTTAGAGGGCGCAAGTGCGAATCATGAAGATAAAGAAGCAGCTTATATTGTGAAGAAAATGTAGGGGCTATCCTACATAGTTTTTCTTGTTCTTGTTCATTTAAGTGTCATTGGATTCCCAAATACAGTATGAGCTGCTGCTTTCAATGTGCATTTCTCATTTCAGGTTGGGGCTGGGAAACTTCCTACCTTTGTACACTGTGTAAGCATAATGAGCAGCACCATACATTGTTACTTTATATAGTGGTACTGGCTATTGCCATATAATTTAGTCCTTATTTATAAATGCATTCCTTATTATTCTAATCATTCTTTATTGTTGAAGAGCCACAGTAGTTTGTCAAATATAAGAAGCTGTAGTTGATTTTATATATGAGCCGGCATTGAGACCACCCAGGGTCAGATTCTGGAAAGGATACAGCACTCCTCCCACCGGTGTCCCAACTGCGACGGCCGTCCACCGTTAATGTTGGTGATGACCAGGGACAGAGGGACCAAATCTTGGCTAGAAAAACTTCCAGATAATCCACCAGCCACTGGGTAGTCTTCAGAACGTCTGCTCCAGCTAAGCAGAGCTGTATCCTTTCCAGAATCTGACCCTGGATGGTCTCAACGCCTGCGCATGCAGTGTAATACTGTACTTCTTACTGTTTTTATTTATAAAGCAATCTGCACTATTTGTGCCGTATTACACAGCTTCTCAGCACAGCCTGGGCTAATATGTATAGCCAGTAACCCTACTGAGAGACAGCAGTTTCAAAGTGAAGAAAAAACTTTGAAATAAAAATAAATAGGGAGCAAATTAAAACTTAAAGGATTAATAGGTAACAATCTACAAGCAACCTCAATACCAGCTTTCGCTAATGAGCACCATTACCTGGTTCTCTAAGTAAGCAATGGGTATAGAAAAACGGTGCACTCACGTGACTCCTTGTTTGGAACGGCCTCGGGTGCTCGCCATGCGCCATACGACGCAATCCATAAAAGCAATGTATTCTCCTTCCAAGCAGGAAAAAAGGCAGCACTCCAGGACTAATATTGGATTTCTTAAAGTGAAATCAGATGGTTGACATCTTGACAAAGGTCCATGATTAGGACCGAAAACATCGATATGATGTCACTTTAATCAATCCAATATTAATCCACTGGAGTGCTGCCTCTAATTAAGCAAACGGTCTTCTCAAATGTTGCATATGACACATGACAAATATCTTTATGAATACCATCATTAACTGACAAGCCACTCGGGTAAGACAAATTGTGAATTAAACGAAATGTACCAGGTTCCTTTTTAGGAGCCACAGCTAACAGGGACAGTCTAAAAAAAAAATCTAATGTTTTTCCACAAAGGGGCCTGCAATTCTTCCCAATAGTAACTCTTTTTTTAAACTTATTAATTACAAAATTCTGAGCATGAAAAAACGATTATAAATTATCCGTTTCCTCAAATGAAGCAATATTTACTGATGGAATCCAGAAACCATTACTAAAAACCATCATTCATAACACCCATTCTTTTCTTTGGATATACATCTAGTCAATACTACATCTCTTTTTTTTTCACTGGTCTCGTCGCTTTTAAATCCTGGACACGCCTGTCTGAGCGATTAACTCCACACGATGACCATTCATGCCTATACAGCTAAACCCCGTTATAACGCGATCCGTTACGCCGCAAATCCACTTATAACGCGATGCACGTGTGGCTACCAATATTCATAAATACGAATACTTTACAACATGATTATCGGTATCTTAAATACTTTATTGTACAATTCATACAATTGTACATTATTTCTAACGCGATCCGCTTATAACGCGATATGATTCTTTGGACCCCGAGCACAGCGTTATAAGGGGGATGAGCTGTATTTGCAGGCTGATTGCTCTCTACAATTAGACTCATTGAAGACCTTGCATATCCCTTTAACTCCCGCGGACCAAATTGAATTCTTTTGCTGGCCAGTTGCCGATGGAAAGGGCACAGAATTACAAAACGACAAAAAGGATGACCACAAATCTATGTCCTTGATGCCCCAAATAATCCTAGGATGAACAGACCATTTTTGTCAGAATTGTTCATCATAAAAAAAAACAACCTATACCAACAAAAAGCTTATAAGCTTCTAAAATAATGCTGATATGTTTAAATAAAGAACTAACAGCTGAAGTGTCTTTTTCTATTAAAACATTAGCATAAATACAAAAGGCTTGTTACAGTTTTAAAAGATTTAGGAATATATTTTCTTCTCTCCTCATCAACGTTATCACATTTAAAATCTCCTTCATACCTGGTAATAAAGAGAATCACTGATATAATGTAAATGATAAAAGGTAAGTGCATACCTAAGGAGTTGTTTCACATCCCATAACATCCTTATAACACCAATCTTCAACCTCAGCATTATTACATCTCTTCTCATTAAACACACAACACCTGCAAGCTCTAACCCAGAACCCACCGCATCAAAGCATTCGTAATATTCTGTAACAATACAGCATTAGAAACCTTATCAACAAGCAAGCAAAGGTTAGCCACTGTTTTCTCTACATTGTTTAACTTTTTCAACACCCAATTTTTTTAAAGATCCTTAAAATTAATAAATGATGCGTTTTCACACCCAGAAGATCCTTCACCAGCACCTGTCAAACCAGATGCCCCTGGTAAATTCTACCTGCCTTGTTGCTGAGATGTTAATCCGATGTAAGTCAACTTTAAATAATAATACCCCGCTGCTAAAACTCCCTTTATGTAGCTAACCCAACTGCTATTCACATGAGGCTACACCATGCACCCACAATTGCCCCAAATTACTGCCGATCGCGCGCCTCCTACCTAAGCACCGACCAATTTTTAAAATAAGGTGCCTTTAAATTAATAGCAGCGCACGACCAGCAAGGTTAACCCTTGCATGAACACGGGGCAGTTTCCGTGCGGGCAAGCTGTCCCCTGGCCAAAGACCAGGGTCCAGCACATTCTAGTGGATATGGGAATCCAGTGTAGAGATTTTCATAGTGGCGAGGCAGAAGTGAAGCGGCGAGCTAGATGAGTGTGGCAGCAGCATTTTGGGTGGGTTGGAGTTGGGACAGGCAGACAAAGGGAATGCCAGCTACAAGGTTGCAATAGTCAAGGCGGGACAGGATGAGGGAATTAGGATTTTAGTAGTGTCATGAATGAGAAAAGGGCGTATCCTAGCGATATTACGGAGGCGGAGATGGCAGGACATAGTGATGAAGTGAATATGAGGAATGAAGGGCAGAGTCAAAGATGACCCCTAGGCAGCGGGTTTGGGGTGCTGATGAGATTGCGGTATTGACAGTGAGGGAGAGTTTGGGTGTAGAGGTGACAGATGAAAGGGGAAAAGGTATTAGTTATGTTTTGGATATGTTACATTTGAAGTAATGGTGGGACATCCTATAGGAGATTGTGGAGAGACAGTTGGTGACATGGGACAAGAGAGAGGGGAAGAGGTCAGTTGGCAAGGGAAAGGGCAGTGTTGTATAAGGAGCTAGTTAGGACCTGCATACTGGTAATGCCATGAAGTGGCTACAGGCTTACAATGCTTTGGCCAAAGGGTTAAACTAAACGACCCTTACTCATGAGAATATTAACATTGAAGTATTTAAATACTGTATGCATTGTCACATTGGATGTAGCATTGGGCATTTTTGTATTTTGCTATAGAAGGAGAGTATGAATTTTTAGTGGAAGAAATCGACTTTAGAGCACGATTTCATCTAGAAAAGTTAAGTGGTGCACGAGCACTTTTCAAGGTAGTGGGTAAAGTTTGTGTGCCATGGTTGTAGCTTAAATTGTCAGGGCGATGTGTGGTGGCAGGAGCCGTCCTGTCTAGGGCTGATAAAAGTGTACTGTTGTTTTTTTAAGGATGGAGATGTGAGGTGAGAAAGAGATGTGATGTATGTGTGAGGTATGTATGTGTGTCTTTATTTTTATATATATATAGCGCCATTAATGTACATTGTGCTTCACAGTAGTAATAAATGTGACAATCATATAAATAACAAATAATATAAATAACAGATCATGGGAATAAGTGCTTAACACATTAAACTAACATTTCGAAAGAGGAGTCCCTGCTCCAAAGAGCTTACAAGGTGAGAAGGAGATGGGAGGCGAGAAGGAGATGGGAGGCGAGAAGGAGATGGGAGGCGAGGAGGAGATGGGAGGCGAGGAGGAGATGGGAGGCGAGGAGGAGATGGGAGGCGAGGAGGAGATGGGAGGCGAGGAGGAGATGGGAGGCGAGGAGGAGATGGGAGGCGAGGAGGAGATGGGAGGCGAGGAGGAGATGGGAGGCGAGGAGGAGATGGGAGGCGAGGGCTGCAAAATGAGGGCAATGACCATAAACAATGAGAATTAAAGAAGGAGGGTTTAGAGGAGAAAGGGCTAAGGGTAGAGGTAAAAGTGCAAGTGAGAGAGCGGAGGTAAATAATGGAGAGAAAGGTAACAGTACTCCGAAACTGAGATGAGACTGATGTCATTGTTTAACATGAAGCTGCAGTGTTTCCAGTTCGGGGTGTTGGGAGATGCAGCGAGCGGAATGCACCCTTCTCCAGCATAGGGGACAAACCCTGGAAAAAGGTATTAATTAGTACAACAGCGCTTCACCAAATCACCCCTCTCAGTGTTAGAGCCCCCATCAGAGGATAATTAACTACCCTGGGCAGGGCCGCCAACAGAAATCATGGGGCCCAGGACAAATGAAAGGAGCAGGCCCCACCCCCCCAACCCATAGCGCACCTACCACCGTAAACATTTTTTAGCGCGCAACTTTTACCTCCCAATACATATAAAAATGTACCCCAAACCCCACCAAATACATATAAAAAATACCCCCACGTCCTCCCAAAACATATAAAAATACCCCCCAATACATATAAAAATACCCCCCAATACATATAAAAATGTACCCCAAACCCCACCAAATACATGTAAAAAATACACCCCCCCCCCAATACATATAAAAAAATACCCCCACGTCCTCCCAAAACATATAAAAATACCCCCAATACATATAAAAATACCCCCCAATACATATATAAAAGTACACGACCCCCAAGAAATATTAAAAAAAATATACCCCAACCCACCAATACATATAAAAATATACCCCAAACTCCACCAAATACCCCCACCACCCAATACATATAAAAGTATACCCCAACCCCCCCCAATACACATTAAATATACCCCCCCCCCCCCCCCAATACATATAAAAAATACACCCCCAATACAAATAAAAATCGTGGAGGGGGGAGGTGGTGGCTGCGGGATGGCCGGTGGCTTAAGGTGGGCTGGTGGCTGCTACAGGGTGGGGCTCGTGGCTGCTACTGGGGGGGCGTTGGTGCGGGAGGGCCGGTGGCTGCAAAGGGAGTGCCGTTGCTATGAGGAGGGGGGGGGCATTAGGCCAATTGCTGGTGGGGACGGGGCGGGGCGGCTACAGTTGCCAGGTGGCGTGTCCAAAAATACTGGACACAATGCTAAAATATGCGAGACCCTCCCAATACATATACAAAATACCCCCACATCCTCCCAATACATATAAAAATACCCCCCAATATATATATATATATATATATAAATACCCCCACCTCCCCAATACATATAAAAAGTACACGACCCCCCAATACATATTAAAAGAAATATACCCCAACCCACCAATACATATAAAAATCAGACTTACCTTGGGGATGGTCTCAGGTCAGGCCCGGTGGCTGTGGTGGGCCTGACGGCAGGTCAGAGCAGTTGCCGCTGGCCCCGCCGCTCTGCAGACAACTGTCTGGCTGTCCCACACTGTGGCTGCTAACGCGCGCGCTGGGCCTCACGCCGGAAGCTTAGCCCAGCAGACTTCCGGCGCTGCCATCAGAGAGACCTACCACTGCCCCACAGCCATACTGCGGGTTTTATTTATTTTTTAACGGGCACGGCCAAGACGGCCGGGCCCCCTAACTCACGGGGCCTGTGACGCTAACCCCGGCAGACCCCCCCCCCCTGTTGGCGGCCCTGACCCTGGGTAGATATTCTTAGCTTTTTCCGGAGCCCAAACATTTCTGTTTATTGCCATCCCCTGCCTACTGTACCTGATGAAAGGCTCATGAGGTCCTGAAAGGTTGTAGCTAGGTGGTTCGCTCCCCTAAATAAATGTACCTGGTACGCAGTGATGATCTATTTCTGGTAAGGAGAAATGTTACCTTTCCAGTGCTGCTTTCTCCATTTGTTGTACTTTTTATGCATTTCCGTTTGCTGCCCTGATGAAACCTAACGCAAGGTCTGTGGAATAAAACAATGTGCATGAGTTAATTGCATCAAATGTTTGACAGTAAAGAAACAAGTTTAGCTCAGTTGATGTGAAGACTATCAAACAGAATAGTGAACTGATACCCTGAGGAACTCATTTACATCGGTATCATGTCCATGCGGCCATGCTGATTGTGGCTGTGGCCCTAAGTCTTCCTTTGTTTGTTCTGTTTCACAGGGTAAGTCTTTGACATCCAAGCGCCTCACGGGCCTTATGCAGTCCTCCTGACAACCTGGGACAGAGGAGCATTCACTGGGCACCTAACACCCTCCAGAGGAAGATCAGCATATGGGTCACTGTGAAAGCAAAAATAACAAAAGGAAGATGGGGTTTGTCCAACCCCCAGCCGATATTTTTTTTGTCCCTTGTTTACATCAACAGTTTCTGCTTGAGCAGCTTAGCAATGACCCTAAGTTGCCAGGTACCTTTGTTGTGTTTTTAGTTTGATTTTTGGAAGCACATACTGCGGTAACCGGAGGGTCATCACTGGAGGATGCTTCTAAATCAGCAATAACGGGGGAGACGAGACCAAGATCGAAATGAAACAGTCATCTCCAATCTCTTTGGCATCCAGCTGCAATTGATATTTCCACCACCGAGAGAACCAACTTTGTGTCATTTCAAGTTCAAAAGATTAACCACCTGAAACGCTGCTCCTTAAAACATTAATGAGCCCGTTTCTCCCGCAACCTCTGCTGCAGGCGTCTAACTTTGTGTGTGTGTCCCTGTCTAAGAGACAGTTGAAAACATTTTCTCTGCATAGTGTATCCTTCCAAGCGCATGATGCTGCTCCAAAGATAGCATTACCAGTCAAGGTTAAACACAAGGTCGTTGGAAAAACTTATATAGCAACTCATGTTTATTTCCTTTTTTTTAATCTTTTTTTGCCACTGCATGCATTTAATGTAAAATCTGCACAGTCGTCCACACAGTAAACTTCACTTTCTCTTCCAGTGTAGCTCATCGGCAGTGAACACCCAAGCCAGACACGCTGGTAACATTTTGCCGATATCAGACTTTCAGATAAACCATGCAGACTTATATCTCACGATACAGCAAATAATCAGCTGAGGTATATTCATTAGAAAAAAAGGTTTAGATATATTCTAGTAGGGGTGAAAGTCATTCCCCCAAAGTAGCTGGATATAACAAAATATGCATAGTATAATCTTAGGAAATGACTCCATATGGAGATTTTCAACATGTCACTAGTAGGAAGAAAATGTCATGAGTCTAACTGGGCACAATCGCATTGTCATTATTAAATGCTGTTGGCTTTGTGGGTTTCTGTCGCATTTGGGGGTTTCCTTCAAAACATAAATTAACTTATAGTAGTAAAAAAAAGATTGAAACCAAACAAACTGGGATTTCATGTACAATTATTTTTATTTTGCTTTGTTTAAAAAATGGAATATTCCTCTGTTCACTTTATGCAGAAAACACGGAAGAAAGTGCTTGCAGTCCATCACATGCCTTCCAAATGCGGCTTTAATGGTGTCTTTTACATGAGTATGTTATGTGATATCTGTGGCATGCTGGAAATAAGGCTTCAGCTCATTTGCTCATAGAGGCATAAACCCCATTTAACTGCATTAACACAGATAAATAATCCTTATAATATAGAGGCATATTGCTGTGTGTATAATACAGATATACATTGATATCCATAAAGGAAATGTATATTGCCCTGCGTTTACTACAAATGTACTTAATTATGTGTTAAATGGTTAGGGCTGATTCTAAGTGAAGACACAGGGGATAATTGTGGATTCAACAACCAATCATTTATTTTCAATTTGAATTGAATCACTTAAGTGCAGAAATGCAATTAAAATGCAATGTGTTGCCACCCCTCCCATATTGAAGGTGTACATGTATGTGCACATGGCATTGTGTATAATATACATATGCATTGCATGTAATGGATTTGTGTTGTTCTGTGTATAAACAGCATACATTGCTCTTCAATGCATTGCTGGCCCTACTGATAGTAAAGTGGTAACATTCCGTTGTCATAACTTGGTATAGAAAATGTATTAGGCTTGCAGGTCTTTAATGATCTGCAAACACTCTTCTAAACTCTCTGCGGCTCTGTATTGTGTGATGCATTGCATGCCCTTCCAACATGAAAAGGTTACATGAAGGATGGTTTTCCCGTCAGAAAGGAATCTTTCCCATATGTCTTGGGTTGTTCAGGTACCTCTGCAGTATTTACACTCAGCAGAATTTACATTTATACACAAACTGCACACTTTTTTTTTAATGTACCATTAAAGTGCTAATATATATATATATAAACTCACTATAGAAATATGATGATTGAATGACATTATTTAAGATATTGTTGCTTTTTGGACATCTGGCGGGGTGCTATTTTGTGCCAGTGATGTTATTTCAGACATTAGAAGGCTCAGAGAGACTGCCATCAATGGAGATGTGTTGTCGATCCCTCTAGGCTCTTCTGGAACGCTATGAAACTATATTTTTCAGCATTGGAGTTGTGTTGAACACTATTGTCCTTATTCTATATTATCCAAAGTTGCCATTGTGAGCTGTTTTCGCCCCGGACAGCGTCTCCGGATAATATAAAATAAAGCCTATGAGAAGAAGTGGAATAATGACGGGGTTGTGCTGTTCCGAAAGAATCAGGACACAGAAATTGTAATGAGTATATCCTATCACCTGAGAAGATGATATCTCTGCAAAGTCCTATTATAATTTGCTTTGTAAAAATGTATCTAATGACCTGTTAATGTCTTGGAGGTTATTTACTAATGTTTCCCGAAGGCAAAGCTGCTGCAGAAATCATTGTGTGTGTTTTATATTACCGGCACAGCACTAAGTAAAGGCAACAATTTTGTAGGGGAAAAAACAAATCCCCTACATTTTAACAAAGGTGTTTCCCAACATGAGACGATCCTTTCCTTCCCTCAGAAGCTTACAATGTTACCTGAGGCTTTCAGACGGGATCTGTCACAAGATCACACAACCTAAACAGATCTAATAATTCAGTGGTCTAGGACATTTGGTTATCGCCTAATCTCTGCCGCCGTTTTGCCGCAAGTGACCTCGCTGCAGGGACACTCAGACACTGACCGTCTTGCCGCCAAGGTAAATCCCTAAAACCCGCTAATCTTAACCCCAGATACTAACGCTACGCCCTACCCTGGAAATCTTAACCCCTTAAATTAACCCTTAACCGCTACAACCCCTTAAATTAACCCCCTACTCTAACCACTAAAACCTCAAGTTAACCCTAAAACTTACCTTCTCGTACAAATGGCCATTGGCGAAGCGGCTGCCGGGGACGGTCACTCTGCAGCTAAACCCAGACAGCGATTTGGTCACGGCGAGACGGCAGTGACCAAATGTCCCATTGCACAGTTGAGGCTAGGATAAAATCCATAACCTTGTGCATTAATAATAAGAGATGTACGAATGTGTCTGGATCCTGCTTACAGCTGTACTGTCTGTAGCAGGGTTTCGCTGCAAAAGCAGGCTGGATTATTTCATATACTAAAAACGATAGGGTTTTGTGTTGTTGTTTGTCTCATTGAGATGCATTAGAATAATCACTGAAAAACATTGCAGTGGTGACCCAGGAAATGAGACTCGTGTTAGGTGTGCGAGTATCTGCGGTTCTCCTTGTGCTGAAGCTGGAACAACATCCGTTGCCTTGAAGGATTGACGAATAAAGATATTTTGAAAACTCGATCATTGTCATTGCCAGAAATGCAGATGAAAGATTTAAGAAGACTTGGATACCAATAGTTCCTGTATTTTATATTTATATTCAGCATCTGGACGGAATATCTCGGCAGAGAGTTAGGCTGAGCTCAGACAGGGCGCGTTGCGCGCACACGTCCGTCGCAAATTTGGGTTGTGCGGTTGGAGTTTTCAAACTGAAAACTCCACCGGCGGCAAAGCACAGCGTTTTCGCTGCGACATTTTGCCGGCACAACCCAAATTGAAATTTGGGGCTACAGTCGCGTGACGCGAGCTGGTTCAGCCAATAAAGGCGAACCAGCTCCGTGACGCGTTCGTTACACGCCCCCAAACGCCACGATCTGGCCCCTGTCTGAGCGAGCCCTTTGTCTGTACTTATAGTGACAGCGACACAATGTTGCGCCAAAACAAATGCATTGTCGCTGGCGCTTATAGTGGACGCGATGAAGCAACAGCGCTACCAAAATTCTGAATTTGATTTTTGGAGAAACGGTCTCCACATGTGACTGGCTACAAGCCAATCAAGGAGCTTCTCCGCAGGTCTGCCTTCCCCCTTACTGACGTCACTGCCCTTGCAGCCAGCGACGTCTCCAGAATCTGAAATACAACTTTCGCAATGGCGACTGGGTGACATCATCGGTCGCGTCACCGTCTGTATAAGCGCAGCCTAACTCTTTCTAATTTTGCTACTTGTAAGTCAGTTTCTGTTGAAACACGCAATGTGGTGTTAAATCAAAGATGTGAAATATAACCAGCAGCTGTGTTTCTAGAAGATCACCTTCTAGCAGACTGGAATAGGAAACGAGAATCTAAAAGGACAGCACACAGATTGTTTTCCTCACACAAGAACCATTCATAATATTAGTATTGTTATTAATAGCACTATAGTCCGTGTTTTATTGTGTAGGTACAAATATCAAGAAATGTCACAATGTCATTACAGAGTTGTAACGGGTATTCCCCCACCCAATCGCATATAGAGTGTATGTGAGGGGGAACCTATATGTTACCAGGTGTGGTGCTTTACCTGTTAGGCTCACAGGAGGCCTGAGCTTCCGCCAATGAGAGCCTGGGGTGTATCCTCTCGAGCAATACTATATGGTGCAGCGCCTCCACCTGCGATGGCTCCCAGCAGAGCAGGAGTTGTTCCTCGCAGGACACATACAAATGAACACATACACTGGATGTAAAATAGCAACGGTCTTTACTATATGCAGAATATAGCTTAACACGTACATCAGCAATACACAACAAGATATATGTACCACCCTCTGCCACTAGCTGGCAACTATAACCTTGCCCTAACTGGGCTATAACCTTCTTAGCCCCTAACTGGGCTATACACTTACACCTCCTTCCCAACCCCGTGTCCAGAGAGTCCAAGCCCACCCAAGTGTGTGAACAGGCCTGTCACATGTGAGGAGCAAGTTAAAGTTGGTGGACGTGTGGAAGGTTGTAAATACCTGCCCAGGTGTCTCTACACCTGGGTGTCTTCGCAAACGATCTACCAGCGCCGCTTGGTCCCACGCTGATCTGTACCTCCGCGTGGGATGGGGTCCAGCCGGACGTCCCACCGTAAGGACAGTCTCTGGATCAGCAACGCAGCTTACAGGAACATGCAGCATACACTATACTGGGTCCCTGCACTAAGGAACTACACAGTGTCTCTCCCTCTCCATACACTAATGAACTGCACAGGGTCTGTCACTAGATCCCTGCCTAGCACACAGCTGAAGGGACACAGGGTCCTTACCTAAGGCCTGTCCCTATGACCACCCACCCTCACTAGTGGGGTGTCAGGGCCTCAACTCTAGCCTGGGGATTTCTGGCCTAGGGCAGAAGCTCGCAGCTCTCTGCCCCCCTTCTTTCCCCCTCTGTATCCATAGCCTGACTGATTCATGTGCTTCACAGTCTGCTCCCTGACTCTGCACACAACATTGTATCCAATTCCCTGCTGCAGAGAATCTGAAAATCTCAGTGGCTGGCTGGCTGCAGGTGATAGGGATCATAGGGCATTCCCCAGAGGCTGCTGGGAGATGTAGTCCACTCAGGACCTCTTTCCTATGGGGACCGCGTGCGCGATCTCTACTGCGCCTGTGCGAAGCTGTAATGGCCGCCCCTACGCTTAACTGCGCCAGCGCAACCTCCCAGAGCTCCTGCACACTTGTAATGGCCACCGCTACCCTTGCCAACCTCTGCGCATTGTGCGAACCTCGCACCAACCACAACATGGCCGCCGCGGCTATCTGCGCATGCGCAACCCTTCGTGCATGCGCGAGCATCAGGAAACCGACGGCGCCGGCCAAGATGGCGGCGCCAACTGGGAGAAGTCGCCGTCCCCTTCCCCCACTGCCACAGGAGTAAGGCAGGGGGCAAAGGAAGATCAGGGGAACCGGGGGTGACCCCCTTACAAAGTGAAAAGTCAGGCAGTGTGAGAATCCCTAATCCAGGGGGCTCAACTTCAGTCATCAAGCCCTCCCAACAGGTCAGGTTTTCAGGATTTCCCTGCTTCAGCACAGGTGGCTCGATCAGTCTTGACTGAGCCTCTGAATGAACCACCTGCGCTGAAGCTGGGATATCCTGAAAACCTGACCTGTTGGGGGAGGGGAGGGCCTTGAGGACTGGAGTTGAGCCCCCTGCCCTAACCCAAAGATGTTACTACTATCTTGAAGGTTTAGTAGAAGACAAAGGGAGTCCGTAGGAGCTAGAGTAAGGCACGACGTCAAAACAAATGTACTGAATCCGTTGCGTGCGTTTATAGTAAGCGCGGAGCGACGGCTTAGTCGCGATCGATGGAAGTCACATCAATTTGATTTTTTCAGCGACCGCAGCGTCGCCGGCTCTATAAGCGCGGCCGAAGTCTGTTTACCAGCATGTAAGTGCAAATAGAGAAATAATGCTTTCTTAAGTGAATTAGGAGAAGCGTTGAACACATTCTCTTAATACTCCCTTAAGCAGGAGCGCCCCCAAAATAACCCCAATTATTTTGTGGGGGATGGATAACTATGGTCTTACACTATTAGGCAACCCCAGGTAATTTAGGGGGAAAAAAGTCTTATTCCAAAGGGCATTTAGCCTGATCCATGATGGTTATCATGTATCCTGCAATCAGTGACGACAATGGATAAAGTTTGGGGGGCATTAAGTACTGAACGAAGGGCATACTGTACCTCTGGTACTTCATATCTCATTTAAAAAGAAAAAAGCTACACACAAGAAGGATAATCTTTATTAAAGCAGTTTTTTTTTTTACTTTTTTTTTTTTACTTCAATAGTTTCATGTGTGCAATCTCTAATTACCTAAAGAACTGCATAGCTGCCGGTCAATTCGTTCTCCGTCTATTGATCGGCGAAGTTTGGCGACATCTTTAAATATGGGGAATGTAAATGGTTGCTATAGGAACAAACATGCTTGTTAAAATAGAATACAAGAAAATTGGTCTTTCATTGGTCTTTCATTGGTCTTTCAAAGTTGTTGTTGTTTTTTAAAACAGAAAATGCTAAAAGTATTTTTTCTTACTACAGAACTGATTTATTTAAAAAAAAAAAAAAAAAAACACGTGCAGGATATTGCTTGAATTTCAACTTTAATTCCAGATAAGAAGAAGTTAAGACGTAGCAGATCCCCTTTATAATGAGTCACCAACCCTGTATGCGAGCATACTAATAATAGTATTACAAGCTGGGGAGTTATTGAACTGACCAGAAGGAATGGGAATCAGAGGCTGTTTCACTGATCAACCAACATTAACACAAATAGGGGATGGTACTGTACCATGTAGACAGAAAAAAAAGTGTTTTGAAATTAAAAAAGAAAAGTAATGGCTAACCAATGTCTAAACAGAGTGCAAGCTCTCCGGGCCACTCAGATCCCTTCTTCAGGCATGTTCCGGTCCTGGGGGGACCTGAAAACAAGCACTTTTTTAGAGGCGCAATCCAAGCAGTTTTTGTGGGGTTTTTTTTAAACCTTAATTTTTAAAATGTACACAGGATTGAAGCAGGGGGTCTTCGGAGCTGAACCCCATACATTTCCGCTATGGGGACCCCCTGCTTCCAGAGATGATGACCGCAGTAGGGGGCGCCAGTAGCCACACCGGCTGGGGTTTAAAGCTCCCGCGTCACGCAGGCCGATAGGAAGCGGGACCTGATGATGTCACGGCTTGCTATTGGCCGGCATGGAGAGGGAGCTTTGAAAATGATGTGCACCCTACGGAGCTCTGTATCTCCAGAATCAGGGGGTCCCTGGAACTGAAATGAACGGGGTTCAGCTCAGGAGACCCCCCTTCAATCCTGTGTGAAAAAAATGTACATGTTTTTTTTCTTTTTTAAGGTGCTTTGATTGCCGCAGGTATCACTTTTTGTTTTTGTGGGGGGTTTTAAAAAAAAATTATAACCAAAGCATTTTTATTTTTTTTTTGCTTAAAGCCATCACTGATTCTGTAATTATGGTTCAGCTGCATGGGTGCTGCATGGGTGCTGCATGGGTGGTGTATGGGTGCTGCATGGGTGCTGCATGGGTGCCGCACGGGTGCTGCATGATGTGGCGGCCTAAACTTGTGCTTGTTAAAATCCACAGAGAGGGCACCTTTAAACAAAATCAGAGAAGTGTAAATCACAAGTATGTGTAATCATAAGTGTGCTAAAATATGTTCTTAGCCTTTTCATGTTTCCGTTGTGACCAAATGCTTTGGGTTTTTACACTAATCTTGCTGATCCTACATCCTGTAAAATGCTTCGAATCTGATAAACATGGAACCGAGTTCTTCAGTGAAAAGACGTGTCATTAAATGGTAATGTTTTGGGATATTGAATCCTTCAAAGGAAAACATTGAAAATCGATGGTGTTTAAATGTTTTGGTTTGATATATGGAACTGCGTTTTAAGAGAAGGCAGGAACCTCATCATTCCCGTAATCTGCACATTTGCGCGTCTTTAAGATTTTTATCATATGGATTTTAAAAACAAGATCTTTTAGTCTTGGGTCTTTTTAAAATCAGAAATTACCCCTATTAGCCAATACTGTGATCTGCTGGAAGCATGAACCTTTATTCTTAACCTGGGATGTTTACATCATTTCAGACCTGTATATACAGTATATTTAAAACAAAAAAAGGTTGAGTCTTTGCCTGCATATAGTGTGTAACATTTCATTTTCTAAACTTCCGCTAAAGATAAATATTGCATGGCTTGGTTACTTTAAATTAATCAAGGTAGTAAAGGAAACGGCATCACGCAAGATACAGGACATCAACGTAAAGAAAGTGCACATAGAAGTGTATTTTTTGACGCATCTCCCCATCTATTTGCATTTGCGTCAAACGGATGAAAGTGTTTCGAAACATTTGTAGCAAATTGTTGTCCAGAAAAGTTTACACCGCCCCCGACCGGCAGATTCTTTAATGCAAAGTGATGCAGGGAGACGCAGGGTTTGCTGCATCTCATTACAGTTTGTGTCATGTAACTCCTCCCTAACTCCTATTGTTACTTCCCAAATCACAAGGTTACACAAACGGCGTAAAGCTTGGAGAAAGACCTTGATACATTGGCACAGAAGACGCAACATGAAAATGACACAAGCTGACTCCATTTGCTCCATATTTGCCTTGATACATTACTCCCATAGTGTATTTAGAGGTATAAAGATGCAGTTTATACATCTGGACAGGAGAGGACGATGTGCACCGAGAAGCTGCTAAAGGGGACTTTACAGTGTTCTGTAGGAGGTGGAATAGACACAGAAATGTAGCTAGAGAAGGAGGGTGTGTTTGTGTGAAAGAATTGGAGTGAGAATGTACAGTATGTCAAACAAAGATAAAGAGCGAAAGTATATGTGAGGGAAGCCGACAAGAAAATGCAGGGAAGTAAGAGGGGGCCCCATAAACCCTCCCGGGTTAAATAAACCCTTTGTCCTCGTTCAGGGTGCCGGAGGCAGGAGTTGGAGGGAGGGCGTTCGGGAGGGAGGGCGGCAGTCTGCTGGGCGATGTGTGTTCATCCCCAGCAGACTTTTTCAGGAGTTGAGGTGGCGGGGAGGGGGCGGGGCTACAGACCTGAGGTTAGGGATCCAAGTTGCAGTCTTGAAATCATTCTCAAGAATGATTTCATTGGCTGCCGAGGTCCCAGTGACGCTGCTGCAGCTTCAAAAAATGATTTTTTTGTTTATTGAAACTGTAGCCAGCATCAACTCCTGGCTTCGGAGACAGGGCAGCTGCTACCCTGACAACCAGTATTCAATTTGAATACATTACGTCCCACGGCAGCTCGCACAGCAGCACGCCCTCCCTCCGAAGCCTGCACCCTGAACGAGGCCTTATTCAGAGACTTCCTCAATAGAGCTAGATGCAGTGGGCCCATGGCTCCTCTCCTGGAGAAGATGCACAAGGTGAATCAAGTTCTCAGAGTTCTCTCATCAGCAGAGACCCGTTGGCCATCAAGTGATGTTGTGGAATGGTAGCCCAGCTTCTGGGTTCTAGATCTGGCAGGGACATTTTTCATGCTGTCACTCATCACAACCGCTCCTCCTAAGCAAGGTAATGGAATTACATCCTACTGTGCCATGAATCTTATATATCCCCCTAAATATTTCATTTGATTCTAATAACCAGCTCCCAATATTGATGTGAAACAAGTGCGGACAGACAGCACCACGTTGATCTAGAATAGAATACAAGTAAAACCTATATGTAGATCTGGTGCACAGGAATAGTGAACTTTCCCTTAAAAAGTCCCAAATAATCCAAGAGAAGCAATGCATTCCCAGCACTCCCTTGTCTTAAATGCAAGCAGTCACTACTGGGTTAAATAAGTGTAACGGGTATTCCCCCACCCAATCGCAGATTATAGTGTGGGTGCGGAGAACCTACAGTGTTACCTGCATGTGGTGCGTTACCTGTTGGCTCACAGGAGGGCTGAGCTTCCGCCAAGGGGAACCTGGGGCAATTATGATACTATGAGTAACCGAGTACTCGGTGCAGCGCCTCCACCTGCGATGGTTCCTAGCAGAGCAGGAATTGTTCCTCGCAGGACATCATACAATAACCATATACACGTATGTGAGTTAACCAAATATCTTTTACTTTGGAGCATAAGAAACACATATATCATCACACTGAATATAACAGGTGTCCCTCTCTAGAGAAGACATTAACCACTGCGTCTCACACAATGCTAAAGCTATCTTGCGCCACGGCGGACGCTAACACTTTACGTGCCACGGCGGACGCTAACACTTTATGCACCACGGCGGACGCTAACACTTCCACAGAATGATCCCCCCCGTGTCCAGTAAACCCAACCCAATGTCTCGCACTCCCAAGTCATATACAAGTGTGTGTGTGTGACTGCGCAGCCACTATGTCTGGTGATAGGCCTTGTTGGTGCACGTGAATTTATGGGTTACCTGCCGAGCACTCCAGTGCTCGGACCTGCAGCGGACTTCACAAAGGATCAAGGCGAGCTCCTGCACGATATCCAGATCCACCACAGGATGATCCATCAGGGGCGATCCCACCCTGATAATAGTCCAGCTCTCTCCCAGCAAGACAGGCAAAGTTCTTTGTTCCCTACTATCAAATAGCTAGTGGGGCAGAGTCCCTAACCTAGGGCCTGTCCCTACAACACTCCACTAGGGTGACTCAGGGCTATCTGGGGCCTAGGGGAATGCTGGCCTAGTGCAGGGAGTCACTGACTCCTGCACCCTACCTCCTTCCCCTAGCTGCTCCTGCACCAACTGCCAACGTGCTGCAAACCCGCGAAATGTATCTATTCCCTGCAAGCAGGGAGCTCCTGCAACCCTATTGGCTCCCTGGCGTCATGGGGCCGCTCCAGAGGCTCATGGGACTTGAAGTCCCCTTACAGAGCCCTCCTCTCATTGGTGGCATTTCGCGCGCTTGTCTTGCGCATGCGCGATCTAACCAGGGCCTCCCGTCGCATCGGCAGTCGGCGCATGCGCGAAGAACTGTCATGGTGGCGCCTGCACCGGGAACCGCCGGGCGCGCCTCGCAACCCGACCGCGGCCCTAGCAACCGGCCACACGCGTCTCTGGCAACCGGCCGCAGCATGAAGAGCGCGCGTCACGCGCGCACAAGCCCCCACACCTCCCTGCGAACGGCCGCATCTACTCCCGACCGCCGCACGGTGAGTACCAGGGGGGGGGGGGGGGCCCACAAGCAGAAGGGGGACCTGGCTACATAAGGTAATTATATTTAATAAACCGCAAAGGACCACTGAAATGGTCATATCAAACAGAAAGTTAAAAATTATATATATAATTTACTGAGAGTTCCCTTCAGCCAATGGAACAAACTCACAGATGCAGAAAATAACAGGCAGATGCAGAAAATAGTCATGAAATAATCCTACAGCATATGGTACTTATCATGGGTCATCCTGTGTAAACTAATACGGTAGCGCCCGGCACCTAGCGAGCTGGGATTCTCCACCATAACCTTCTGTGTTGTGATTTAAGACTGTACTAGTGCATTGTATTGCTCCTGTTGACTCCATTTATTTAACTCCTTCGTCCTTTCTACTGTTTGTGATCCTGGTGCAGTAGTCTGGTCTTCCGTACCAGACTTTTCTGGTGACAGCAGGGTGGAGGGCTAGCTGGACTCAGACCTGAAATACTTGCGGGCATTTCAGCACTGAGTCGATCCCGAGATCGCAGGACAAGTAGTTACAGGCACACTGTGCTGGCACAAGGCTTAACTTTCCCCCCAAATAGATAGCCTTAGCCGACCCGAGGCTCAACAGTGAAATGGTGTCCCGTTATCGGTCCTGGACCAAGGAGAATGTGGCGGCCCGTTGTGAAGAGTACAAGTTTCTTGAAGAGGGGAGCGTGAAGTACCTTTTGGTAAACATTTTGTGAAGCTTTGTCTTTATATACCGCTTCCACTTCTATGACTTTGGATAAGCATTTGGAGATGGAACTAATTTTACCTTTCAGAAATAGATAACGCCCACTTTATCGGATATTTTCTGGTGACAGCAGGGTGGAGGGCTAGCTGGACTCGCAGCTGAAATACGGAGATATTTACGCAAGTCACCTGTATTTTTTTTGTTGTTGATTGCGGAGCCATCTCTGCTATTTCCCTGGTTAGTGTGGAAAAACGCCGGTTGAAACCGCTTTTTTTTCCCGGTTATAGTTGCTTTATATCATTGGCGGGGGTGGGAGCTCACGGCTTAAGCAGCTAGTCCCCTCACCATCGCGCATGCGCCCGTCCATGGTCTGTTTACAGATAAACTGGGCAGAACCCATCTTGCTGATCATCCAGTCAACACCGGTGATCAGCAGCCCCTTGGCAAGTCAAGTGGGGAACTGAGGGGGGAGATTGAGATGTTAGCCCTAGTGGTGATCTCCCGATCCCTGGGCATTGCCGGTAATCCTGGTACCATAAATGGATGGTACACCTAGGTTCTGTGTGGCCTACCGCCCAGACAGTCACAGATGCCTATCTGATGTCCCACATGGATGGGCTTCTAGATGAGCTTGTGGGTGCTAAGTACCCAACAACCATGGATCTGAGCAAGGGATATTTGCAGATCCCGTTGGCACAGGAGAAGTTGGGATTCATCACCCCGAGTAGGCTGGATGAATTCTCGGTAATTCCATTCGGGATGAACGCTCTGGCTATCTTCCAGCACCTGGTCAACTAATTGCAGAGGGGATTCAGAGGTATGCTAGACGATCTTGCCGTCTTTAGTAGCTCCTGGGAGGACTATCTATGGCATGTGGTGGTGGTACTAGACCCGATCCAAGAGGCTGGCTTGACCAAGTGTCAGCTCGCCATAGTCAAGGTTCCGTACCTAGGACACAGGGTGGGCGGGGGGCAGCTCAAGCCTGAACTGCCAATGTAGAGGCCATTGTACAGTGACCGATCTGCCAGACACAGCAGGTACTTGCTTTCCTGGGGATGACCGGGTATTACTGGAAGTCTGTGCCCCGCTAAAGTGCCATAGAAAAATCCCTGACTCGCAAAAAGCTCCCCTGTCCTGTGATCTGGTCTCCAGAATGCGGGACTGCATTCCAGGAACTAAAAAAGCTTTAGCCAGCACTCCGATCCTGGCGGCCCCTGACTATAGCAAGCAGTGCTTCGTGCAGACCGATGGCTCTACCAATTTATTATTTATTTTATTTATAAAATGTTTTACCAGGAAGTAATACATTGAGAGTTACCTCTCGTTTTCAAGTATGTCCTGGGCACAGAGTTATGATGACAAATAATACAGGGTTACAAATACATAGTTACATTAAGTGAGCAGGGTTATACATTATATACGAGACATTGCATGCTCAGTAAGAGATAATATGTTATAGGCGTAAGTATGTAACCGTTACAGACCAGATTAAAACCTGAGACGGCTTTAGTATTGAAAGAATTTAAGACTGGTGCGGGCCGGATACGTTGTTTAACCTTGGGACCATGAACAGTCTTTTGGAGTCAGATCTCAGATGATAAGTGCTGCATGTGGTTGGTGTGAGGAGCTTGTTCAGATAGACGGGTAGTTTGCCCAGAAAGTATTTTAAGGCAAGACAGGAAAGATTAACTTTGCGTCTACACTCAAGTGTTGAACAATCTAGCTCTTTGAGCATTTCGCAGTGATGTGTTTCAGGTCTAAACTGACTCATCAACACCCTGTCTATCTCTATTATACATTTAGGTTAAATCAAAACATTGGTGAATAAGACATTTCTCCAGGAAGTACCTGTTGTGTATCACTTCTTGTCTCTAAATTCTCTATATCTCCAGTACTGTATTCACAGCGCTCTGGTGAAGCAACAATAAGGATGTGGATATTTTATAGAGGGTAAATGATCCTAAAATATAGAAAGAAATATACTATAAAGCAAGAGAAGAGACAGTTGGATCAATTTCAGATGCCATCTATAAACCAGAAGAGACAGAATCAAAATTACAGCTGTGGAACAAATTCATTTACGGGGGAAAAAAAACCCAAAAAAACTGGTAAGCATTCCCCATCACATACTCTTCCACCACAATTACAGTTTTTGAAGAAGAAACGGATTGTGGAGATATGGAAAACGACTGTTTTTCTAGCGGACTGTCAGTAATCTTCTGAAATTTATCTAGGAAATTGTATCATATTTTTTTAAAACCAGCCATTAGAATCTTTAGTATCAGTTTTTGTTAATAACAATATATCTACAGTATAATATCACCTGCATTTAATGTAAGCACACAAGTACAATCTAATTACATGTACTTGCTGTATAATTATGCATATCGCAAATAGGTAATTATGCAGTCGTTCCATTTCATTATCTTTTATTAAACAAAAAATGGATTTATTACTTAAGTATTATTTTTTTACACCTGACGAAGGGAGGCATGGCCCCCAAAACCTTGTCCCTTCATGTTTCTGCACCCTTGACTAAAGCGTAATAAAGATATGCTGAATTAAGCAACAAGAGATATTGAATTGTTACTATTCATTTTAATGTATAATTTTTTTTATTTTTTATTTTTTTTTGTAAAATATTTTTATTGGAAATTCTGCAGACTTGTACATACAGTATATTTTTAACATGCATAATGTAGCAGATTCTTATACAGGTATCTCTTTATGTTCTATACAATATTTGATTTGCATTATTTCCTTTTTATCTTATACTATATTAGTGAAAGCACTGTATGCCTGTCTGGATGTCCGGTGTCCCTAAGGGAAATGTCATTGGTCCCTTGGGCTGCCCGCCCGCCCCTGCACACCTCTCATTGGCCTGAGGCGGAGTGACGGGCCAAAACACACACACACACACACACACACACTAGGTAGGGGGGGGTTTACAGCGGTGCGCAAACTGTGGGGCGCGCCCCTTTGGGGGGGCGCACGATTATGTAGGGGGGGCGCGAGCAGCTTGCAGGGAAACCTGGGTGCGCTCCGTGCTGCTGCTTCTATGTCTGTGTCTTGCAGAGGGGGCGGGGCCAGAAGATCCGTGCTGCTGCTTCTATGTCTGTGTCTTGCAGAGGGGGCGGGGCCAGAAGATCCGTGCTGCTGCTTCTATGTCTGTGTCTTGCAGAGGGGGCGGGGCCAGAAGATCCGTGCTGCTGCTTCTATGTCTGTGTCTTGCAGAGGGGGCGGGGCCAGAAGCTCCGTGCTGCTGCTTCTATGTCTGTGTCTTGCAGAGGGGGCGGGGCCAGAAGCTCCGTGCTGCTGCTTCTATGTCTGTGTCTTGCAGAGGGGGCGGGGCTTCTCTCTGCACACAGACAGCCCCTCCTTCTCTTCCTGTCTGCTTCCCGTTTTCAGCAGCATGGAGGGTTGGGGGATCGGAGCATGTCGCCCCCCCAGGTGAAATTGTGGACTGATTAAGTGTGTGTGTGTGTGTGTGTTGGTGGTGGTGGTGGGGGGGGGGGGGGAGTGATTGAGTGTGTGTGTGGGGGGATTGAGTGTGTGGGGGGGGTGGGGGGATTGAGTGTGTGTGTGTGGGATTGTGTGTGTGGGATTGTGTGTGTGTGTATGTGTGGGGGGGGGGGGATTGAGTGTGGGGATTGTGTGATTGTGTGTGGGGGGGGATTGAGTGTGGGGATTGTGTGATTGTGTGTGTGGGGGGGATTGTGTGTGGGGGGGGATTGTGTGTGTGTGTGTGTGTGGGGGGGGGGGATTGAGTCCCCCCCTCCCCTCACCTTTGCCCCCCCACCCTCCCTGCCCTTTGCCCTCCGCCCTCCCTGCCCTTTGCCCTCCCTGCCCTTTGCCCCCCCCTTCCACTCCATGCCCCCCTGCCATTCCACGCCGGGTATATCAGCTAGTTTTTAATATAGTAACACTTGAACCTTCAACTCAACTTGTAAACATTTACTTGTATTATGTCAATCCGTTATATCATTTTACCTTCAACTTATTCCCTCTTGATAGTATACCCCAGCCTTTGCTTCATCTGTTTTGACCCTCTGACAAACTAACCAAGTCATTTATATAAGGGCTCTTCCCTCCTCCAGTATGTTTGTACTCTTTTTGCCACTCCTGTTCGACCCATACACCTCTGTATGATATCCTGAGGTATTTATTTCACTAGTCTTATGGTATCGTCCATAGTCCTATTTTTTATTGATGGTGTAGTGTTCAGAATCTTATTGGGGGATTCCTGGTTAGTGTGCGTGTTGCATACCATGTTGTGTGATTAAAGTTTTCTTTGATTTTTGTCTTTGTCTCGTCTGACTGTGCGGCAATGAAGCTTTCCCAGATTTGGAAGAATCGTTCCGCTTTTTTTTCTTTGTCCGTCGTGGCTTCTACCCAGTCTAATGTGAATATACTAAACATTTTTTCTCTCCACAGCTGCAGAGATGGGGGAGTGTTATGTATCCACTGTTGCAAGATTGTTTTCCTTGCGGCCATAGCTATAATCTGTTTCAGTTTGCTGTTATCAGTTTGGTCCCCAGCTGCCCCTTCAGCGTTTAGGTTTATAATATTAAAAATCCCATATTCGGGATCTATATGGATTATTGTATTCAGGGAATCTTTGCAGTACTCGCCTATTCGTGACCAGAACTCTTGGACCACTGGGCAGTTCCATAGGCTGTGCGTAAGATCTGCCAGTGGGGCTGCACACTTTGTACATTTACGGTCTAGCGATAATTTTGCTTTGTATCTGAATTTGGGTGTAGTATATGTTCTATGTAAAATGTTGTAGTGCATTTCTTGGTATATTGTGGATGGGATGATTTTCAACGATTTCACAAACTGTCTCATGATAGTCTCCATATTTAGGTTTGGGCAATCTGTTAACCAAGCTCCCATTCCCGGTGTGTTGCCATCAAAACGTAATGTTTTCTTCAGACATTGATAAAAATTTGATATTGAGATTTTCCCATATTTTGCCCTTTGGAAGAGAGCATCAAGTTGATTGTCTCTATCTGCTGTTGGTAAGTCGTTTAGTGATGTCAATGCGTAATGCCTGGCCTGTAGGTATGCAAAAAATTGTGTGTTAGGTAGTGCGTATTTATTGTTCAGTTCCTGGAGTGAGTAAATTGTGTGACTTAGTTTATGTAGGAGCTGCCCTATTCCAAGGATTCCCTTCTTTTCCCAGGCATCAAAAGGGTAATTCGCCTTCCCTTCCTGAAACCGCAGGTTTTTAGTGAACGGTAGAAATAGCGGTTTGTTCCTTTGTAAAGAGAGTGTTTTCCTGGCTCTATACCACGCTTTATATGTGCTGAATAGTAATGGGTTCTCTTTTATGGCCCTTGGGACCTCGTGAGAAGGCATATGTAACAAATATGCCAAGTTTATATCTGGGCACATTTGTTGGTCAATTTCATATATTGTGAAGTAGTTTGTGTGGTTTATCCAGTCTCCCGCATATCTCAAGAGAGCGGCCAAGTTGTACATTTTAAGGGAGGGGAGGTTTACACCTCCATTTCTTTTATGTTGCTGTAGTTTTGCCATACTAATTCTAGGCTTTTTGTTTTTCCATATAAAATTTGAAATGCTTTGTTTAGAGCTTTTTCGTCTTTGTCTCTTATTATAATTGGCAACATCTGCAGTATATATAGAATTTTTGGGAAGATTGTCATCTTCACCAGATGGCATCTCCCCAGAAATGTTACGCTTAAGTTTTGCCATTTTCGGAGCGTTTGTGTGATGTTTTCTATCAGGGGTCTAATATTAATATTATATAATTGATGGATATCGCTCGGGATGAGTACCCCCAGAAATTTGATGTGTTTTTTGCCCATTTAAATGGGAAGGGGCCCTTCCACTCTATCTTTTGATTGCAGTCTAGAGCTAGTGCCTCTGATTTTTCATAGTTGATGGTTAGGCCCGAGACTTTGCCATACATTTGTATTGCTTCTATAATAGCGGGTATTGCCTTTTGAGGGTTTGAAATGAAAAGGAGCCTATCGTCCGCAAATGCTGTGATTTTTAGTTCTTTGCCACCTATTTGAATGCCCTTGAATTCCTCCATCTGTTTTAGGTGTCGAATTAGGGGGTCTAGTGCTATATCAAATAGCATTGGAGATAGGGGACAGCCCTGCCTTGTTCCCCGTTGTAACGTGAAAAGTTGTGAGTTTAGTGCATTAGCTGTGATATAGGCTTTGGGGGAATTGTATATAGTTTGGAATAATGTTGTAAAATTCTCCCCAAAGTTTTGTGCCTGGAGAGTCCTGGTAATGTGTGCCCATGTAATTTTGTCGAATGCCTTTTCCGCGTCGAGATTTACTATTATGTTGTTGCCTTTGGACTGTCCTGCTGTCACCACCGTGGCCACAGCTGATCTTATACTCGTAACTGACTGTCTCCCGGGGACAAAACCTGTTTGCTCTGGAGATATAATATTGGGGAGTATATTTTTTAGACGGTTTGTGTAAATTTTTGTTAGAATTTTAAAATCTTGGTTTGACAGGGAAATGGGTCTGTATGACAATGGTTGTTCCAGATTCCTGCCTGGTTTTGGGATGACAATTATTTTCGCTAGATTAAAATTTTGCGGCATTTGTTTTTCCTCCCTTATATGGTTGTATAGGTTGGTTAGTGATATTGCTATTTCTGGGTTTAATAATTTGTAGTATTCTGCGCTAAGGCGCTTTTAATCCTGGTGATTTGTTATTTTTAAGTGTGTTTATAGTTTCCTGTACTTCTAGGGTTGTTATAGGTTGATCTAGTGCCTCTCTATTTGCTTGGGAATCTGAGGAAGGTTTGCTTCTTGTATAACTTTTTCTCCTAATTCTTTTTCATCTGGGATTGTTGTGTAGAGTTTTTTGTAGTAATTTAGGAATGTTGCACAAATTTCTTTGGCGTTTGTTGTTCTGCCACCCTCCTTGGTGCTAATGGACACTATTTGATTAGTACTTTTGGTTTCTTTTGTTAGATTGGCCAACAATTTCCCCGGTTTATTGCCCCATCTAAAGTAGCTATTTTTTTGATACATAAGTTGGGTTTGTGTTCTTTCAGTCTGCAGTGCCTCATACAACTCTTTGGTTTCTAAATACTGCTTCTTATTTTGTTCTGTATTATCTGTCTTGTATATTTGGAATGCCTGTGTTAGCTGTGTGTTTAGGTTGTTCGGTTTGGTGTTTAGGGTTTTGTTTTTCCTAATACTGTAAGCAATTATACACTGGCGACACACTTTATTCGAGCTCGGCTAGTCCCACGAATTCGGGTATACCCGGGTGTATTGAGGTTTGTGACTGTTTTCTGCCCGAGTGCATTGAGGTATTTTCCAAGCAGGGATTGAAGCATTTTATTCCCCCTGGCTGCAATACTGCACAGTATATATATATATACTGCATTACAATTCATGAATTTATGCCATCTGGTAGACACGCGAAGCATTGCAGCCTATTAAATCCTAATCATTATCATTTAACAGATCAGCCGCCCGTCAGCCAGGCATGAACCCAGGCTGGGAAGGCAAACGCAACGGGGCTTGTCAGAGGTGAGGAGCGGCGCATTCCAGGTATCTGCCAGGTACATACTGGGTATTTGCTCGAATAAAGTGTGTCGGTGCAGTATGGCCTCTAAGTACTGCTTTAGATGTTTCCCAGTACAGAATGGGTTCTACAGTGTGCTGCTGGTTGTCCATCTCATAATTGGACCACTGATTTTGTAGATACGCTTTGAACTCTTTTGAGTCGGCTAGATACGTGGGCACGCGCCAGCTTCGGGAGATATTTTTGGGTTTACTGAGTCTTAAGTTGATCCATATTGGTGCATGGTCTGAAATTATTATATTTTCTATTTTAGCCGAGTTTATTCTCTGCATTAAATTGGTTGAGATTAGGAACCGGTCTATTCTTGAGAACATATTGTGTGCGTGTGAAAAAAAAGTGAAATCTTTCTCTAGCGGGTTTAAAATTCTCCAGGGGTCTACCAGTGTTAGGTTTTCCCTGAAGGATTTTAAAGTTCCCCGTTGTGCGTGTGAGTGGTGCGGTACTCTTTTGTTTCCTGATCTGTCAAGTGTCCAGTCCTCCACTACATTGAAGTCGCCTCCTACAACAACGGTCTCTGCGTCCCACTCCAAAATTCTTTGGTAGAGATCTGTGAAAAACAAATGGTTAGGCAAGTTCGGAGCATATACATTAACCAACAACAGTCTCGAGTCTTCTATGGTGATGTCGACCATGAGATATCTGCCTCCCGGATCTTTCAGAGTTTTATGGATGGTGTAGTTCACATTTTTGTTTATTAGTATTGCAGTTCCTCTTTGCTTTCCCGTATATGGTGCCGCGATAATTTTTTGGATCCATGGTGCTTTTAGTCTTTTGGTATCTTCCTTCAGGAGGTGTGTCTCTTGGAGGAGCGTCACTTGTGCTTTGGATCTTTTGATGTGGGAGAGTATCTTCCTCCTTTTTGCTGGTGAATTCAGGCCCCCGACATTCCATGAGACTATCTTGAGGTTGTTTATCCGGATTTGGGAATCCTCGGTTTCTACTTTAGCGTCATCTTGAGGCTGCATCTATCCAATTCCTTCTGTGGGGTTATAATCTTTGTTTTGTTTGCTTTCCATTGGAGGTGAGCCGTCCCAGCGAGCGGCCCCCTCCGGGTTTTTGGTATTTTGGAGTTGAAAGAAGTTTTGATTTTGGTTGAGTTTTTGGTGGACTTTTCCTGCCATGTCTTGTTTGGTCCAGCTTCACAAGCAGCAACAGGCTGTGTCTGTGGGCTTTGTGTGGCAATTCTTGTGGGTTCTCACCAACCAGGCTGACTTAGTTGGCTTTTGCTGGCCTAGGTTTGCCAAGATTGCCTTTTGTTTAGTTCATGAATCGTTTGGTCGTGGATTTGGTCCCTCTTTAAAGTGCGCGTGCGCTAATTCTGGTGACTCAAATAGAAAGGTCTTGGAGCCTTCCGTGACTCTCAGTTTGGCCGGGTAGAGTAATGCAAATTGTTTCCCTTTCTGGTATAACTCTTTGCATAATGGGGAGAACTCTCTCCTTTTTTGTGATACTTGGGCCGAGAAATCTTGAATGATTAGTAGTTTGTTGCCTTTGTAGTGCAGATCGGACCTTTTCCTGTAGGCTGCTAGCACGTTTGCTCTCTCTGCATAGTTTAGGAACCTGATGATGACCGTACTCGGTCTGGCTTTGTCTTGGTCTCTTTCTGGTCCTAGTCTGTGAGCTCTCTCAATCTTCAGATCTTCTGCTGGGCCTGGCATTTCCAGCGCCTGCGGCAGCCATTTTGATAGCATCTGGGTCAGGCCTGCCCCCTCACAGTTTCTGGAATCCCTATTATGCGCAGGTTGTTTCTACGGCTTCTATTTTCTAGGTCATCCAGTTTTTCCTGTATTGATACTATGGTTTTAGATTGTGCCTCTAGCTTGCTTTGCAGCTGCTGTACTTCTGTCTCACAAACCATGGTTCTGCTCTCCAATTCTTCTAGTCTTTGCCCGTGCGAGCCCAGCTGTGCCAGCGTCTCCTGTATTACATTTTTAAGCTCGGATATTTTTTCCTCGAAGAGAGGGGAGATCAGCTTTAGCACCTCTCTGGCTATGGCCTCCGCCGAAGTCATTTCCGGTTCTTGGGGTATTGGTGGTGTATTAACTCTTTCAGATCTATTTGGCGATTGTGGCTCTGGGGCCCGTTTTTTTTTTGTTTCTTTGTATGTATGTATGTATGTCTTTATTTGTATAGCGCCATAAAATGTACATAGCGCTTCACAGTAGTAATACATGTCATATAAATAACAAATAACAAATATAAATAACACATCATGGGAATAAGTGCTTCAGACATACTGTAAAAGTAACATTAAGGAAGGAGTCCCTGCTCCGAGGAGCTTACAATCTAATTGGTAGGTAGGGAGAACGTACAGAGACAGTAGGAGGGAATACTAGTAAGTGCGTTTGCAGGAGGCCAAGCTTTGTGTCATGTGTCCATGATTATCCAGTGCTACTCATATGCTTCTTTAAGCAGATGTGTCTTAAGGTGGGTCTTAAAGGTGGATAGCGAGGGGGCTAGTCGGGTATTGAGGGGAAGAGCATTCCAGAGGTGTGGGGCAGAAAGTGAGAAAGGTTTAAGGCGGGAGAGAGCTTTAGATACAAAGGGGGTAGAAAGAAGACATCCTTGAGAAGAACGCAAGAGTCGTGATGGTGCATAGCGAGAAATTAGGGCTGAGATGTAATGAGGGGCAGAAGAATGTAAAGCTTTAAAAGTGAGCAGTAGAATTGAGTGTGAGATACGCGATTTAATCGGAAGCCAGGAGAGGGATTTCAGCAGGGGAGACGCTGAGACAGATTTAGGAAAGAGTAGAGTGATTCTGGCAGCAGTGTTTAGGATAGATTGTAGGGGAGACAGGTGAGAGGTAGGAAGGCCGGACAGCAGGAGGTTGCAGTAATCGAGACGTGAGAGAATGAGGGCCTGAGTCAGAGTTTTAGCAGTTGAGTAACAGAGGAAAGGGCGTATCTTTGTGATATTGCGGAGGAAAAAGCGACAAGTTTTAGAAACGTTTTGAATATGAGAGGAGAATGAGAGAGAGGAATCAAGTGTGACCCCTAGGCAGCGTGCTTGGGCTACTGGGTGAATGATCGTATTTCCAATAGCAATGTGGAAGGATGTAGTAGGGCCAGGTTTGGGAGGTAGTATAAGGAGCTCTGTTTTTGCCATGTTAAGTTTCAGTCGGCGGATGGCCATCCAGGATGATATTCCAGAGAGGCATTCAGAAACTTTGGTCTGTATAGCAGGTGTAAGGTCAGGGGTTGAAAGGTAAATTTGTGTGTCGTCAGCATAGAGGTGATATTTAAACCCAAAAGATGTGATTAGGTCACCTAGAGAGAGTGTGTAGAGAGAAAAGAGAAGGGGTCCCAGGACAGAGCCCTGGGGTACCCCCACAGAGAGATCAATAGAGGAGGAGGAGGTGTTAGCAAAAGAGACACTGAAGGTACGATGGGAGAGGTAAGAGGAGATCCAGGATAAAGCTTTGTTCCGAATACCAAGAGTATGGAGAATGTGAAGGAGAAGAGGGTGGTCCACGGTGTCAAATGCTGCAGAGAGGTCGAGTAATATGAGCAGAGTGTAATGACCTCTGTCTTTGGCAGCGTGGAGGTCGTCAGTTATTTTAGTGAGGGCTGTTTCAGTAGAGTGAGCAGTGCGGAAGCCAGATTGTAGAGGGTCTAGTACAGAATAGGTGTTGAGAAAGTGTAGCAATCGAGAGAATACAAGACGTTCAAGGAGTTTGGAGGCAAAAGGCAGGAGGGAGACAGGTCGATAGTTAGAAGGACAGGTAGGGTCAAGCTTGCTGTTTTTGAGTAATGGTATAACGGTTGCATGCTTGAAGGATGAAGGAAAGGTACCAGAGTAGAGGGAAGAGTTAAAGATCTGTGTGAGCATAGGGATTATAGAAGGAGCAAGAGGTTTTAGGAGATGGGAGGGAATGGGGTCAAGTGGGCAAGTGGTAGAGGGCGAAGAGGAGATCAGCAGTGATACATCCTCCTCCGAGATAGCAGAAAAAGAGTCAAGAAAGACAGGAGGAGAGTTGGGAAGCATTGTGGGATGGGAGGAGGCAACAGATGGGATGTTCTGCCGTATGGACTCCACCTTTTTCTTAAAAAAGTCAGCAAAGTCCTGAGGTGAGATGGATGAAGAAGAGGAGGCAGCTGAGGGTGGTCTGAGTAGAGAGTCAAAGACAGAAAAGAGACGGCGTGGGTTAGACTTGTGTGTGTTGATTAGTGATGAAAAGTAGGTTTGTTTAGCCTGAAAGAGGGCAGAGTTGAAACAGGATAGCATAAATTTGTAGTGAATGAAGTCTGCGAGCGTATGAGATTTCCTCCAGAGGCGTTCAGAGGAACGAGTGGAGGAACGCAGCATGCGTGTGTGGGAGTTTAGCCAGGGTCTGGGGTTAGAAGGGCGAGGACGGCAGAGAGAAAGTGGGGCATGAAGATCAAGAGAGGAAGATAAGGCAGAGTTGTAGTTCCTGACCAGGTTGTCAGGGTCTGAAGCGGAACTGAGAGAGGAGAGGGAGGAGCGTAAAGTGGAATCAAGAGCTGGTAGGTTAATAGAGTGCAGGTTTCTGCAAAAACGAGGGCGAGATGGAGATGGAGAGAAGCGAGAGAGAGAAAATGAGATGAGGTGATGGTCAGAGAGAGGAAAAGGGGAAATGGAGAAGTCGGAGAGAGAGAAGTTTTTAGTGAAAACCAGGTCTAAGTAGTGGCCATCCTTGTGGGTGCTGGCTGCAGTCCACTGTTGAAGGCCAAAAGAAGAGGTTAGAGAAAGAAAGCGGGAAGCCCAAGGGAGAGAGGGGTCATCAATGTGGCAATTGAAGTCCCCAAGGAGAAGAACAGGGGAGTCTGAGGAGAGAAAGAAAGAGAGCCAGGATTCAAAGTGAGAGAGAAAGGCAGAAGGGGGATGAGTAGAAGTAGGTGGGCGATAGATGACCGCCACATGGACCGGGAGAGGAGAGAAGATCTGGACTGTGTGAGCCTCGAAGGAGGGAAATGCAAGAGAGGGGGGAATAGAAACTGTTCTGTAACGGCAGAGAGAGGAGAGCAGGAGCCCCACGCCTCCACCCCTGCCTCAGGGCGTGGAGTGTGGGAGAAGGAAAGGCCACCGTAGGAAAGGGCAGCTTCCAGAGCAGAGTCAGACTGAGTGAGCCAGGTCTCAGTTATAGCAAAGAGAAGCAGGGAGTGAGAGAGAAAGAAGTCATGCACAGAGAGGAACTTGTTAGAGAGGGAGCGAGCATTCCAAAGGGCACAGGAGAAAGGGAGAGAGGAGGGAGGGTGGCAGGGGATGGGTATGAGGTTAGAGGGGTTGACACCAGAAGGAGTAGAAGTTGCATGTGGAAGGCGAGGACGAGAGCAAGTAGAAATAAGGCAGGGACCAGGATTGGGAGAGATATCCCCAGAAGCAAGGAGGAGAAGCATGGACAGAAAGAGAATGTGTGAGGATGATTTGTAGGGGTGTGTTTTAGTGCAGGCGGCATAACTGTGTGGTGACAGAGGGCGCAGGTAAGAGAGGAGTTCATGTGAACTGAGAAGTGGTGAAGTAAGGAGAGATGGCGAAATATGAATAGAGTTAGAGACATGAGGCTGGTGGAAGGAAGTGCATAATTTGAAAATAAGTGAGGTTACAGTAAATATAAAAAGTAAAGGTGGCATCACAGCAATAGTAATGTGTTGAGATGTGCAGTGTGGGATGATAACCTTCTTTCCAGCGTAGTTCAAATGCAGGATTCAGAAGCAGTAGATGGTGTCCACTTTTTACACTTCTTTTTGAACTTCCTTTTTTAAACTTCCACTACTTTAAAGATGTCTACTTAAAAGCATTTCTGCTTAAGAGCAAAGGCTGCTAGGCTTTGTCTTTTTGCTTATTGATCCTGGTACTTGTTTTATCTATATATTTGTCCATTTTGAGATGTGTGTGTTGCCTTTACCTTTTCCTGCACACAGTTGGATGCTGCACTCAGCTGGGTCCCTTTGCTAGGGGGGGGGGAGCCCACTGCAGCCTAATCTAAGATGGTGGCAGACCAGGGGGGAGAGGAGAGGAGAGGAGAGGGGGGGGGACGAGAGGGAGGGGGAAGAGGGGGCGGAGCAGAGGGGGAGGGAGGGCGTAGAGTGTCTGGAGCTTGTATCAGCCTCCCTCACTGATTTCTTGAGGTACACAGGATAGTAGCAGCCAGATGTATTTTGTATGTCTCCTTATGTTTTCCCCTCCTCCTGTCTCCCCCCTGACCCTGTTCCAAGTTTGCCTGCTCGTGGACTGCCCAGCTGGTCTGTTTTCAGTGTTGTTTGGTGTGTGGGTGAGGGGGGTATTCCCAGGGGCTCCCTCCTTACCTCTTCTTCTGTCCAGCAGCAGATCCCAGCCTCCCTCGCACTGCTGCCTGGAGAACTCACTTCCTGGTTTCTAATGTATAATTAAACAAGTACATGTAATTACATCGTGCTTATGTATACTTACATTGTAAGTACAGGTAACAATTTACTGTAGTCGCATTGACAGAGAAAAATAATGTACAGCGTTAATGAATCTTTAAAGTATCACCCCAAAGCAGCTGTGGACACGCCCAGGTGGTCGTCTTATGTAGTTGCTTTCAATGCAGGAAATGTAAGATAAAAACCATGGCTTTAAAAGAGGAATTTAGATTTCAACCAAGGGAGTGTCCATGCTAAGACACAGGAAACTAACTGCTATTAGTTCACCTTGGTCCTAGCATGGATTGCCCTTTAATGCAGTATGTGTAATACTTGGACAGAAAGCCAATGTACACTGTACCTCTGTCTGAGGTGGTATATAGATTGCAGTCTGCCCAGTCACCCGGATTTCTGTAGAACGATTTCAACTGGGGAAAACAACTTGATATAGTGTTTCTTTCTTTACTTTTTTTTTTTTTATAAGAATAAAGCATGCAAATCCCAAGATTCAAAAAGAAAAAAAACAGGAGGGAAAACGCCTGTACACAGAAATAGTTTATTACCTACAAAACTATTTACCAAGAAAGATACTGCACATACAGTTATACATTTTGGTTTTCAAATATCTCCAGGAAAAGCTAGTGGGAAGGTGTTGGTTTTAGAGAAATGTAATATATTGTGGGCGGCTTTATATAAAGTGTTTTTTTTAATTTTGCAGTTGATAAATACAGTATAAGGAAAGGAAAGCTGGTTGAAATCCAGAAAAAATAACAATTTTGAGCAGTTGAACTACCATATGTACCGCCGGTTCTGCTTAACCAGGGCCCACTAACTTTGCGGGCCCACCCTCCATGCGCCAAGACACTGCCCTGGCACTTATGTTAGCCACCAGAATAGTGTTCCGGAAATTCTAAAGGCCCCTTCTCTCCACACTCCTTCCCTAGGCCCTACCCAGGGTGTGTGGCCTTACCCCGGCAGCGGAGGGAGCCCACCTTGGTGGTCTTAACATGGAAATTAGGCCGCAATGGAAGTCGGGCCTAACTTCCACAATCGCCACCTGTGGGCTCTCTCCGTCCCTGCCATATAAGGCCCCACTCCACAGGCCCTGGGAGGAGGGTGGGCTTTTATTTTATTTTTTTACTTGCACCGGTGACTAGTTCCAACCCTGAGCATTAATTGTGTTTACTGTATGAAATGTCACAACCATTACATGCCTATTCATAAAAAAAATTATATGTGCCCATTGTCAGCAATGATGTTTTTTCCAATACATCAAATTTGCGTTTTATTGGGATATCTCAAGACAGGGACAGAAGTTAATTCACTTTGGTTATCTCTTCCAAGAATCAAGCCAAAGAAAATTGAATATATCCAGAATTGAGTTAAGAAGCACAAGGAGCAACATTTTGTCTTGTTGAAAGTGACATTTCTTCCAATATCTTACCAATCAAACATTTGTCCAGGTTTCTAGAACATAATGTATTTTTATTTTTTTTAATAACATTTAGGAAACTGTAATTCAACAATGAAAAAAAACATGTTTTTGTTTCTGGAACATCTTACAGTATGAAGCCGGTTTCTGCTTTGTAAAATGATTCTTCCTTTTTATGGGGCAGTATGTAGTTCTGTATATACTGTACCCGTACATTTGCATATCTGGGTGATGGTCTTTCTCATGGTCAATAATAATTTGGTTGGCTAAAAACTATTTGTACGGTATGTATTTGATACATTGTACCAGGAATTCTGCCATATTTATAATACTGGTTACTTTGTCGATGTTTTATTTGTTATTTTAATATATATCATTTCTTTGACTTGCAGAAAAACGTATTTAGTGGAAATTCTGCTTTAACTTGTTTGAGGATCAATTCTGGTGGTCAACAGAAGACAAAAAGCCCCAATCCTACATCCAATATGACAAATGATATAGTTTGAAATACTGATCTGTAAATGTCTATTGGTGACAATTCTTTGGCAGTTTGTGACCCTCCTCCCTGGTATTACACTCACCCTTCCCACTATTAATTAGCAGCTCTTGTTCTGCACCGCGGAATGACCGGTCTACTAAGACATGTCCCCTCCATTAGGGAGGCGAAGAGAGCGCATGCGGGTAGTGTTAGCACCTGTAAAACGGGCATCGCTTGGCGTGGTTACAGGCTTATAATGCTTTGGCCGAAGAATTTGACTAAATGAACCTTACTTATAGTTAAATACTTATCCGTCTTCTCATATCATTTGTCATACAGATGTAGCATTGGGGCTTTTTGTGTTTTGTTGTATACATTATGTCACAATTTCAGTAACACTTCTTTTGCCACAAATCTGTGTGGTGGGATCAGGTTCTGAGCCTGCAGCGAATGTGGTGCTATTGGACTGTTAATAATACTGGCGTTTCTTGTTATTTACCACAATACTGTACACTTTTTTTATTTACACGTTTAATACAGGTTTTCAGCAACAAATAGGAAAACTGAACAGAAAAAAGGTACAGTAAACTGCGGGAACAAAAAGGACGACAATGTAGTGAGAGATTAGGAGTGGGGAAAGAAAGCCCAAATCACATGCAGTAAATAGGGGAAAGATATCTCGTATAAACACAACACAGATACCAGGTTACAAAACATGACTTATCCCTATTCTATCTATATCTATATCTATATCTATATATATCTAGTTTTTTAGTAAGAACCCGTTATAAAGATGCATTTACCAAGATCATAGATTTTGGAAGAAAATAAATCTTTCCTCTATTTTCTGTCGTGTCAGCTTTAATGGATTTATTTTCATGGAAACCGTGAAAGATCGCAGGTGAAATGCAAGCACCGGTTGTGAATATCCTCACATGACAATGTACATTGTGCCGGTACCAGTGGTTATTCACTCTTCCCACTAGCTCTTCAGTTTGTATTTGTTCTGTTGATTCTTTCATTCAAGAAATGAGGGGGCTATGGCATTTTTGGAAAATTGCCGCACGGAGATCTCTATAATATAATATTGTGTGTGTGCTTCTGTGCTAACCTTATTCTCAATGTGCACCCCAAGCATCAAATCTGATTTTAAGCAAATACTGTGGCCCACAGAAATGAGATGCACATGAGACACAGATGCTAGTGGCGTGAACTACAATTGTATCCGCATGACAAAAAAAAGTAGTCAAAATTGTTTGCCAAGTTGAACCTGGTGTCAAGTCTGTTTATATTGTTTGTGCAGAATTAAGTTGCTACTGTACCAACCAAAAATTTACTTGGCAAAGCACAGATGTTACAATATATAAGTTGGCAATGTATTATTTTCGCAATACGGCTATTATAAATATTACTCGTTTATATTTAAATAACAGTGGTTATAAATATAAATGACAATTCTGTTTATTTCAATTGTTTTAATCAGGTATTCAACATGGTGCAATGCGTCAATATTGTTATCAAACAGTGTCATATGAATGAAATCATAACAACCAGTTCCATACATAGGACGCACACTTTAAGAAGGTTTGTGTTTGGGCAATAGAAATTAAATATAATACTATTATGTAAGACCCGAGATGTATTCGTGGATGGTGAGGATTTCTACAGAGCAGAGGTCCCAAGGGCACATTTGAGCGTTCAGGAGAGAGTGGCGGCCACCAACCAATGCACGCATGCGCGCACACATACAATACACTTACATGGGGGGGGGGGGACAATGATATGGGGGGATTGCGTCTTTACTTATGATGATTAGACTTAAAGAATACACCACTTGTATTCTTTTCTGCACAGGGACATAAACAAGGAGACAGTGAGTCATTTTATGAGAAAACTACTTTATTTAGAAGTTCAAATGTATGACACAGACACAAAATGTGTTTAATGTAACTATTAACAGTGAAATGTCATTATTTTGTTTTTAATACTGATACTTTAACCCCAATGCTGCCAGAGGGGTCAGGAAGGTATTGTTTGCAATTTGTTGCAGGCCTTTATCGCCTTGTAGACAGAATGAAGGCTTTGGCCGATATTCACTAAGGTCCGATACAATAATGCAGGATCGTGGCTCGGTACCTGGTATTGGAGCTTTAGTGAAGCTCCCCGTTTGGTAACCAATAAAACACAAAGTACAATACTGGAGTTATCACATAGTGAGAACACATGTACAGTACTGTGAATGTTACATTATTTCTATACAATGCATGGAAGTGACACAAACACCGAGCGACTATTGGCTCCTCTTCCAGTTATGCCGCATTTTCTGCTACAATGGAACAACACATCTGCTGTTGCAGTGAAACCTGTCTCACACACACACACACACACACACACACGCACCTAAATTAAAGATCAAATTGCATGGCAAAGGAATAAAAGAGAGGACTTGCTTAAAAATATCTTGCATCACTTTCATAAATGGGGTAACTAGGAGGCAAAGTGGCAGACCGCAAAAGCAGATAAATCCAAGATAAATACTTGCTCTCGACTTTAAAGCAAGAGCAATATAGTCGTGAAATTACTGACCCACGATTAGCTTTAAAGTCTAGTTTGCTTCCTAGATGCATTTAGTAGCTTTTAACATTTTGACCTAAAAGCCACAATGGCAAATGCCAAGGAATGTGAATTCTGGAGTAAATGGAACACAGGAAATATAGACGGGCTGCAAATCATAATGAAATCATGCTCATGTACAGCAGCAAGGAGGATTTTTCCAACATGGACCAAGTGACCGGACACGTGGCATCTCCATCTTCTATATGCAAGTTTTGGTGGCTCTTACAATAATATGCGAGCATAATGAAGAAAACAAAATAAAAGTTGGTGTTAATTAAATGTATGGACCTCGTAAGTGGGGCTGCTGCATTATTCTAGGTTTTTTTTTTAGGAAGATCTTGTAGGAAATAGCAGGTGTTTTTACTGTTCAGACAGTAGGTGTTCAGCACATTTCAGCAGAGGGAGATGCGTTCCCTTTTATTTCATTCAAACACAAATGACAGCTCCAGCTTCCTGCAAAACAAGGTCAATGTTAGGCTGGATTGGCTTCCTTGGTTTGTTTTCTTTAAACTAAAAACATAGTTCTCACACTGAGCATTTTAGGATGTTTGAAACTATTTATTGTGAGCCTTTCTGTCCTCCCAATAGTTAACCCCTGTATTTCTCTCATTTCATTGGCTTTGAGAGCAGATAGATGTGTTAACAAGTCTGATGAAGGTTTGAAAGTAACTAAAACATTAGCTTTTGTTTTGCTAACTAACACGCATGTCAATGTGTTCATACAAGGCTGATTTGCCCAGGTGCCCTACATTGTATTTAACCAAGTTGTTATTGAGTCAGACGTCAATCTTATTTTTATAATGGTGTTCTTTACCACAACTGTTTAAGTGTCAGACTGGTATATCAAGGGGTTCACGGGGGGGAAACAGATGGTAAGGGACAAAAACATTTTCATAGGGCTGACAATGCAAAGATGCATACAGTATATAGGCTCACACATGCATTCACCCTGATGCAAGCATGCTTTAATATCCCCTCGAGTCTTTGGAGTAGTGTATATGAACAGGATAGTACCTTCTGGAGGTTCAGCCATGGGAGGGTTTAGACAATACATGTGATAACCTCGGTCGCAGTCATCACAAAACAGGAGCTGCTCCTGAAATAAACACAACACACCTTTTCAATTCTAAGGAATATCCTGATTGTAGGATCCGCTTGTACTGGGGGTGGCGGGTGGGGGGGCTGTTATGTGTGTGATTTAATGTATACAGGCATACCCTACATTAACGTACGCAATAGGACCGGAGCATGTATGTAAAGCGAAAATGTACTTAAAGTGAAGCTCTTCCTTTTTTCAATGTACTGTACCGCAATCGTCATATACGTGCATAACTGATGTAAATAACGCATTTGTAACAGGCTCTATAGTCTCCCCGCTTGCGCACAGCTTCGGTACAGGTAGGGAGTCGGTACTGCTGTTCAGGACGTGCTGACTGGTGCATGCGCGAGCTGCCGTTTGCCTATTGGGTGATATGTCCTTACTCGCGAGTGTACTTAAAGTGAGTGTCCTTAAACCGGGGTATGCCTGTACCTATTTATTATGTATGTAGCCATGCCATTTACTCAGACAATCTGAAATATGTAGAGGAGTATTCTGTACTCATTGGGCCATCTGATCCAAGTCCCCGCTACCTGCTAGGAATCACTTTACAGCTGTCCTGAGAATGGCAGAATAAGGATTGGCAGTCTCTCTTTGGCACAACTATAGTCATAATTAGTTTATGGGAAAGTAATCTGCAGGCAAATGTAACAGCATTTCAAATTTGCTGGGAACACCACCACCTTGCAATTGGGGCAGTGATGTACAGTACTGTACCCTCAGTCTTCCAAAGCATCTTCTACTTGGAGAATATAGAACATACAGTACATAGTTACGGGTCAGCAGGTGTTATTAGGGGACTCCCAATAAAAGTTTTCAGATCTTTCTAAATAAAAAAAACAAACCCATTGGAATACATTGCAAACAGAAATGTTTCATGTGAGGCATGAGGCCACGATTAGTGCCGGCGACAGCCATGCCGCGGCAAAACAAATGTATTGACGCCGTCACATGTGCTTATAGTAAGCGCGGAGCGACGGCTTGGTCGCGATCGCTGGAAGTCACTTCAATTTTTCCAGCGACCGCAGCGTGACGTCAGCGTCGCTATCACTGGCACTATAAGCGCGGCATTACGTTGCTCACCTACAGCATAAAAACGCAGTGTTCCTCTTGAATAAGTGGAAGTTTACAAAGTGTTTGTAGTTTGTAGTCACCCAAAATCAGGACCATGGACACTTACATCATTCTCGGATGTCCCGCACAAAATGCAGGATTTGCACTCGATGCACTGCCACTGGTACGCTTTGACAGCCTCCGTCATATTCACTGTGAACTGCAGACAGGTCGGGTGACCTAAAGAGAAGTCACACAGAAGAGATGTTTGGTCTTGCATGGTTCATATTGAAATACATGTACCATTGCAACATGGAAAGCGTCTAAATGGGAAAAGCACGCAATAACCCTTTGCTGCCAGTCACATAGGAACCCTCACACTTCTAGGCAAAGCAAATAGACCAAGAGCTCTTTAAAACAAACATACAGTCAAATGATTCATTTGTAAAAATAAGTAATGGTCTCATAATTTCAGTATTTATCCACGCTGAAGCGACAAGTCTTTTTTTATTCTCTTAGTAGTTTCATTACTATAACAACATAATGTCTAGTAACATCACTTTTCATTGTAGTTGATTTGATGTAATTAAATGCAGTGTATATTTTATTTTTAAGAGCTCTAAGGTTAAAAACCGAGGCACAAAACCCAAATAACAAACTACTTTTTGCATTTTCAATTTCATACCAAAATAGAAAAACAAAAAAGTTTCCTAGAACAGAAGGGAAGAAGCCGCGCATACGGTAAAAACACCATAAAACGTAAAAACGCCATAAAACTTCCTGGCCCCAACATGCTTTTCCAATCCAGACTTTGTAAAAGAGGAAGCCCCCAGACAGCAAGCTTCAATAGAAAGGGGAAAAGCCAGACTTCCTTCTGCAAGAGAAATCAGAAAACAGGAAAGGGAACCACAATTAGGCTTTTTTTTCCCGTTAGGATCAGTAGGGATTGGGAACCATGATTGGTGATGAATTAAAAGATCGATCTGTTGAAGGAACCTAAACTAACTCTGTAATGCACAAATCGAAGATTAGATGCTCCATTTTGACACCAACGCATAGCCCAAGTTGAGGAACCCTTTAAATGAGCTCTGCTGTTTCCCTGGCATTGCTGTTCTCAGAGACTATAGTACATATCTTGGAAAAGGGAATAGCAGGAGAGAAGTCATCCAGTTGTAGGTTGCCATCAAAGAAGTGATGGTTGTGTGTAGTGTTTTATACCTACCCTTATTTTGACCATGATGCCATTATTATCCCACTTATGACTTGCTACTTTTGGAAGGAGTGACCTTGGGGGTTTCAAAGGTGCCTCAAGTGGCTAAACTCTGTCCCAGTGTTCACTTTGAAAATCTACCTGTGAATTTGACGCCAAAATTTGATTACACAAACGCTGTGGCCAGTGTCCGAAATCCCATCGTATAACCAATGGAAGAGTCCTTCACTAGGATGGGGATTTCTGCGTTTGAGATGGTAAAGAGGGTTTTTAGCACCGGAATTAAGGGTAACTTTGGTCGTTACTATTTATTGGTATTTTTTTATGCCAGCCATGGCACATATTAACCTTTGCACAGTGATCAGTCAAAGATGCATTGGCAAGTAGGAAAAGGGATGCAAAGATCTAGCCATGGTCTTTGTACGTACCAATCACATGTTGCTCTTCATCGTGTACTGAACACTAACTACCCCAAACAATAAGTCCTAGTCCATGCAAAACAAAAGCATAAGCACATCATTACAGAAGCAGCAAAAATAACACTTCTTCCGAGACATGTTCATTTCCAAACTAAAGATATTTAATTAATTTGCTTGTACGCATTAGATACAACTGTAATTACATGGTTAGTTTGGCTGGAGAAAGATCCAATGAATTAAACCATTTCCAAATGACGCATCTCTCTGCAAGCTACACAGCAATTTAAACCTAAAACAAAGCACAGGCAGCTATTACATGTACACAAAGAAAGTGGAAGAGGAGTAATGGGAGAAATAGCATGTTTTCCAAAATGTTTATCGATTTAAAACTAATGATCTGCCAACAACACATTCACAATGTGTGGATGATACAAATGGGAAGTACCTTCCACCTGTCTTATTTTAAAAATAAAGGACATGATAATCAAACCCAGTGGTGCTTAACAACAGTCCTCAACCCCTCCCCCCCCCCTGGTTTTAAGACTATCGCAGCTGAACCACCTGTGCTGAAGCAGGGATATCCTGAAAGCCTGAACCGTTCGGAGGGCTTGAGGACTGTAGTTGAGCGCCCCTGATCTAACCAATATAAACCAACATAGATGCAGATATACTACTATTATAAGTGAAGCTTTCATCCTTCTGGGAGAAGCTTTGAAATCCATCTCTATAGTATGCAAGAAAAAAACAAATGCCCAGTCATTTGCAACACTGCAATATCACTACATGAGGCTAATGGACATTAGTTAAATGGCGGAAGCTGTTAAGATTGCATTGCTGTGAACGCTGCTTAGTAAATTACGGAGTGAGTAGTTATTCTATGTTAAAAAGCTGCTCTACAACAAAGAGTGGGCATCACATTTATGTATTTTAACAGCAATAAGTATATAAGCCTTCATAAAAACAAATATTGGAACACTAATTAAACCATTTATTATTTTCAGAACAGCTTCTATATATTTTTTAAAATGTCTTTCATGGTATTTTAAAAGCATGGACCGACTGGAGTAAATGGGGCAAGTAAAATGACAATTATCGGAACAGGCATTACAAAAACCATAATGTATGGGCATACGAGAGCCAAACATACCTCGTGCGGCATCATGTTTAATGTATCAGTTAATATATTTAATAGATGACTCCTATACTGCACTGACCAACACAAGCACGAGCCATAATGCACGCTGATTTGCCAAAACTACATATTCCAAATGTGTATTATTGCAATATAAATGACTATTATGGATATTCTTGCTTTTAAAATAACTTGCTTACCTTCAGCAGATATTTTCTGGAGACAAGGAAATAATTGAAGCTGACATTATCAATCTAATCCTTTTTGCTCCTAAAAGGACCATCATTCAATAGAAATGTGGTTTAACATGTCCACATGGCTACAAATGACAATGAACGTGACATTTCATAGTCCACCCTTAACACCCCCCCCCCCCCCCAATACTGGCAGAAAGAACAAAGCTACACTTTGCTTGGCTATACACTGTAAAAAGCTTCTTGTACTCAGCAAAGTCTCCAGTATTTATGCAAACCACTTGCAAAAAACAAGAACTGAAAGCAGGATTTCTCATGTTCATTACTATTAGAGGTCATTGAGGTAGGAAAATAAATAAACCATAATAGTGAACATGCAAAGGATTATGGGTTTCACCCTACTAGAAGTTTTATTTTCTGTAAGGAGAAGGTGCTTTGAATTTCTGGTACTATAGACGAACACTTATTTTACAGTATGAACCTTTTCAGTGAATTTTCTTCTCAAACATGAACTGCTTCTAAGGCTAAGCTTATAGTCCCGGCTACGGCGACGTGACCGCATGACATCATCCATCGCCATAGCGATTTCTGCCTATAGTGTAGGAGACAAGAAACCGCGACCAGGGGGCATAGTGGGGGCATCGCCATGAGCGGTTCGCCCTCATTGGCTGAACCGCTCACGTGTCCTCTGACGTCACACGGCAGTCACCGAAACCAAATCAATTTTCATTGATTTCAGTCGCTGTGTCGCTCCTTAACGGTCGCACGCACTATAGGCGCAGCGATAGATTGCATTAACGTGTCGCATCGCCATCACAGGGACTATAAGCGCGGCCTTAACGTCATCGTGTGTTTCATATACTTGGCATATACATATACTTGGCATATACATATATTTAACCTCTACACTTCCCAGAAGCAATACGATTTTTGTTGCCTTGATAAGCCCTATTTAATACTTTAACATCACGTGTCTGAAAGCAGAATGTAATCCATGGTGTAGAAAAGTGGTACCTACAACCAACCTATATATCTTCACAAATGCATGTCATAGTCGGATCAATAAGGTTTACCAAGCATTTTGTAACGAAATGCAAGAAAATAATAAGAGGCACTCTATACAGATCCTATGCACAATCACCCACACCGGGATACTCTTATATTAATTCTATAGCGCACTAAACTCCACAATATTTGTCTTCCTATAAAACCATATACTGTAGTTTGTTGAACGGTTAAATTGCCATTTTTACTACTGGACAATCCGACACGACCATGTGTTTGCTAGGGAGTATTCACAGCATTTCTTAAACAGAATTTTTGTTTCTTGAATTCCATCTTTTGTTGTAATTAATATACGCACAACAAAAAAACATATACACAACCGTTACAACTAGTATTGTTTCAAACTTGTGCTAGTATTGTAAATACAATATAGGCTTATTTCATGTCTCTCTCGGATACAAGAGTATTCACTCATTCTCTCTGCGCACTCTGAACAGTTGAATCATTTTCAGTGCTGGGGTACATTGCATCCATGTCCTTTTGCACTTAAAAGGCAACATCTGCCAGTGTAGAAGAATACAACATTACTGGGATACAACTAAATTAATCTTGTGTTGCTTTCACAGACTTTAAATAATAAAATGTTTGAGATGTACTAAAAAAACAACAACAAAAAATTATTTATAGGTTCCTTGCAGCAGCCAGAAAATAGTATTAGTAAAATTGCATATAATATTTAGCCCCTATGCCATTACAGAAGTGTGTAAAATATTGATGGCTTTTTTTTTTGTTTTTTCTTGATTCTTTTCAAGTTTAGTTTCAATATTTGATAAAAAAAAAAAAAACTTTCATTATGTGCATAAAGGAACAACAATAAAAGCTTTTGATGTTTAGGTTGTGTCGAACCTGAAACCCAAGATCTGCAGTCCCAATGAATCAGAATCAGTATTCCTTTATTGTGTCTTTTTCCTCCGAATCTCACATACCTGGGAATGTACCTGGGAATGGAGGTAGCCCCCCTGAATCTATTTGTAAAGATTTCCACTAACGTATGATGCTCTGTAGCTTTTGTACATCGCAGATACTGCCAGTGGCTCTTTAATTAGTATAGGCTGCCACTCCCTTGGGGGGAGGAGGAGGGGTGTATTCATTAAACGACATTGCTGCCCTGATCTGCACTAATGCCATTTAATGAGTAACCCCCACTGTCTCTGATATGAGATAACCACAAGACTCCTGAAAAATCACTGCATTGGGAATAAAACTCCAATTAACACTTTTTTTGTATAGGAACTGTAGGTTGCTTCATACTGTAGATAAGGGATTTGGGGTTTCCATTTAAAGTGGTACTAGGTGTATTGAGGGGAATTGCATTTTCTTTAGGAAATATTTTCTTATTACCTGCCAGATCTGGTGCATCCCGAGTGTCTGCGATATTTGCCAAGTTGCATGTGTAATGGTGTGTGTGTGTGTGTGTGCGTGTCGTGTCCTGTTTGTAACACACAGACGGGGCTGTCTCAGCACTGAGGCTCGACAGACTGGTCTAGCATATAAATAAATACCAGTAAGCAATGAACTCTGCTGTCAGATGGAGTCTGATTAACGATCACTATTTTATTTACCTATAAAATATTACATGCTATAGAAAAGGGCTGCAAAGTGTTTTATAGCCTCATTAACATTATAACGATTACAATCTAATCATTGCTAGTGTGATAGGTTTGTGTTGCTCATTAATGGGTGGTGATGCAGTCTAATGAATTTTGCACATTAGAAAAGTAAACATCACAAGGATAATCCTGCCAGTAGTGTATAGGATGGTACGGTGTGCAAAATATATTTAATTTTAGAATCAAATGCTTGCTTTTGCCACAGGGGTGCATCTTCTTTCTGATCTGGTCTGTCTGTGGTAACTTGCTCTCAATTTACTACCGTCTTTCTACACCTTCTTTCTAAGGCTGAGTCCCCTGTGCCGCTGAGCGCGCTCATGCTTGAAAGCGGTGACGTCACTACTCTCCAAGCATGAGCGACGAGTGTCCGTGCTATTTTGCAAGCGCGGGAGGGGGGAAGGGTGGGATGTGGGTGTAGGGGGGCATTGCAGGCAAGCTGAGCGTGGTTCAAAGGCAGATTTTTTTTGTTTACACAAGCGCCAAGCGTGGGTGAGCATAAGACTTTGGTTGAGAATCCCTGTTCTAGCAACAGAAAGATGCAGATACAGTATAATCAGCAAAATTATATTTAGCATTTATTGTTACTTAACACATTACGGATACATCGGACCTTCGCCTGGTGGACGGTCGTCACAGCTTTGGTGACCTTGGGAAGAAATGCCTTAAAGACACAAGAAAATCAATGCAACTTTGCTAGGCAGCTAAATTCAATTGCTTGATTGGTGACAATGTTAACCCCCCACACTGCATAATACCGGAGTATTCCTCCACACATGGAGCTGCTCAGGCTTCTCCTTCATATAGATAGGGAGTAGAATGGAACGCATGGGTTTCTCTAGTCATTGTGTGGAGGGTATTTGCAGAAGGCAGTAAGCAGGGTTCCACTTTCATTATATCAGCTTTGTCGGTCACCAGCCATACATCTATTTTTCTGGCTGAGAAAATCACTGCCCGAAATGAAGGAATGGCGGTCCCATTGCATTACAAGGCTACCCCCCTTGATGTAATGGGGAAATACCTTACCTAATGGGTATGCTCCATCTATTGACATAGCCAAGACCACCCTCACCTATGCTACCCCAGTCGGGTATACCAAAAAAAAGGGTCAGCTCTCGTAGGGCCTTAGTTTATATAGTCCAAACCAGCCTTTCAGACGGTTTTCACCCGCAAAGCTTTCTCCATTAAAGTTAAACTCTGCTTTGAACTATATAGAAAAGCCCCCTTCATTTTTAGGGAATGCGATTAATAAAGCCTCTGTTCGATCTTATAAAAGAAGCTTTCAATAGTTGTAATTGTGCAGCCATTCTGGGTATTTCTCTACATTGCAGTGTATTCACTATCAGGGGTGGTTAACATTTATTTTGTCACAAACAAGCAAAACCCCTTCAGCTCAAAAACTGATATTCATACCAGTGGCCACATGCACAGATTAGATAAGGTCTCAGACTTTTCTCTGTACTTAAAATGCCCATGTTTCCATTAGACATTCTCTCTGACATACTGCAACTCCCAAGCTTAACTAAAAATGAAAGTTACTATTAACAATTTTTTTCACCTCACTTTGAGTCATAAACCAAGTACATTATGTAACTATGTGTAAGTAGTATATAAAGCATCCGACTCCAAACTTCCTGTGTTGAGCATCGCCGGACGCAAGTCCAAAGCAGTGTAGTGACAAACTGTGGCACAGATATTATCATCGGTATGTGATGGGTTTAAGAGTGCCGGATCCTTTTCAAATGGACTTTCCCTGAACAGGTAGGTGCCTCTATACTAACAATGGTGGAAGGAACAGAGTTCCACGTTGAACATGTTGCTTATGCTTGTTTAATCTAATTATGGTAATGAAGAAAGTCTGGTTGGATTGTTAGTCTAGCAAGAAAGATGCATGTGGCTGCTAATTTCAAAATGAGTGGATGAAGGTGTCCTATATGGAAGTTAAGGTGTAAAAGTGATGGCTATGTATGCCATAGGGAAGACAGAGGGCATTTATAGGACAGAATAGAGAGAAGAATTAGTGCACACAGAGGGATGGGAGATTTGAGTTACTGACGGCCATGTCAAAGCATTCTTGTGCACTGTGCTGTACGTCAGATAATACCAGAATGGACATCAAGGACAATAAAGGATGTTTATATACATTGTAATATGATTAGGGTCATTTCTCAGTCTTTATAAGAAGAATTAGATGCCACATGATTAATGCCTTAAACATGCGAGCTTTCAGTGCCACACTGAGCCCTTTCTATACATTTAGTTAACCAGCTTCTGTTTGAGCACGTAAAATGTTACGATGTTTAAGTCCAGACAGACTACTTGGGTTCCCGAGCAGGCTGATGCTTGCTGCATTAAAATACTTCACTTACAACAAAATGACATTTATTCACGTGTTCTTTGGATGCTTTCTTACAAATGTTTCGGTAAAGTTTGGCTACCGTGGTGACCCATTTAACTTGCACCAAATGCCATATGACTGATCAGCAATGATTATTTTGGAACCACAAACGTAAATTATTTAGATGCCCTCAATCAGCCAGAGGTCATCATAAAGGTCATACTGAGAATTCAGACATTGAAATGCTAAAAAGAAAAAGAAGTGTTAAATGCATGTCATATGTTTAAATAATAAAGTAGGAGTGTATTCCATGTGTAGTCTTTAACAATATCTAGTATGTGTGTTTAATATGAGATATGAAGGAGGAACCCATCACCAAATATATTTTCATTGTGAAATCATGAACTGCTGGAAAAAACACAGAAGAATTGGCGGCAGCAGTGGCCGGTAACCAGAAAGGGGTTTCACATCAGTTTTTAAGTGAGCTTCGACACATTCATGATATTTACTGTAGAAATAAAATTTAAAAAAATTGTTTTCGCTGTTTTTTGTGTTTTCTCCTTTGAATTATTTCTTGCTTGTAAGGCCATATACAGAATGGTTCTTTATGGCCCTAAAACATTGGATTGTATTTGGTGATCACTTCCTCTGCAGGTATTGCTGCAAGTAAGGCTGCGCTTATAGTGCCGGAGACGTTAGGCTGCGCTTATAGTGTCGGCGACGTCAGGCTGCGGTCGCTGGCAAAATCAAAATCGAGATGACTTCCAGCGATCGCGACCAAGCCGTCGCTCCGCGCTTACTATAATGCATTTGTTTGGACGCGACGTTGCGTCGTTGTCGCTGGCCCTATAAGCGAACGACAGCGGCAATGCATTTGTTTTGACGCGACATCGTGCCACTGTCGACGGCACTATAAGCGCAGCCTTAGATATAGAAGCGGACTACGGAAATGGAATGCACAAAATAGATAAACCAACAGACGACCATTTTATACGAACAAACTAGCAGCAGCAGCCGCCAAGTACCACAAACTATAACGGAGTGCGAGTGTTCCAGATTATATGTTAACTAGTACTTTTACGTGCGAGTGTGTACATTTATGCACACACATTGAAACCTTTTGCACAACTTTGCCAAGACCAGGTTGAGCTTCCTCTGCATATAAATCTGTATCAAACAATGAGGACTCTAACCCCTTTAAATGTATCTTTCACAGCAGAATAAATAAGAGCCCTGTGTTTAAGGGTTTGCTCAATGCTACCATATAGAGAGTGTAGCAAACAATCTTTTCAAGAGACACACACACCTACTGTATTAAAGGAGCAATCCCAGCAATATCCTACCCGTGTTTATTTTGAAATAAATCAGTTCTGTAGTATTAGATAATACTTACTACCATTTTTTAAATTCAACCTTTAATGTCATTTTTTTAATATAATGAGTATCTTTTGAGTTCTATAGGTTTTAAACACTTGCGCAGCAGTGCAAGATCTTTGTAACACTTTCCCGTATGTGATCATTTGTTGCCAATATCCCCAGCAGTTTGAGAGGCAAACCAACAATAGAGGTTACCTTAGTGATATAAGGATACATTGTAGCTACTGAGTTACACAGAGTGAATGATTGATTTGAAACGTAAAGGCAGCCATTTAGTGAACCCTGGGAAGCAGGATTTTACTCATCGATCACGGGAGAAAGAATCGATCGGCAGCTTAGGCAATTAGTTTTCAATAAAGGTAATCAAAAGCTGCATATATTAAAACAAAACAAAAAAAAGATTAAAAACAAATAATTTGAAGCTGCTTGGACTGCCGCTTTAAAAGTGGTGATGTTGAAAAGACGTGTCTCTCTAGAAGTAGGATACCACTAAAAGTACTTAAAGGACCAGTTCCGCCTAGGGAATTTTTTCTTCTTATATGGTAGGTGGAAAGCAGGGGGTCTTCGGAGCTGAACCACGTCAATTTCAGGACCAGGGATCCTCTGCGTCCTGAGATACTTAGGTGCTGCCAGTAGCATGCCCAACTGGGTGAACAATATGGAGGTTTAAATCTCCCAAGGTCATCCATCGTGGCTTCCTATTGGCCTGTTTGACATGGGATTTAAACCCACATGGAGCACCAGCAGCCCCTACGGAGGTGAGTATCTCGGGAAGCAGTTGGTCCCTGGAGATGAAATACAGTTCAGCTCCCGAGACCCCCTGGTTTCCACCAAGCGATTTTTTTAAATGTATTTAATGGTATTCTGCTTTAATCTGCATGTGTTCAACAGTAAATTAGTGCAAACAATTTTAGCAAGCAAAGCAATACCAACATACCATGTAAGAAGCTACATGCTGGCCTCAAAAGCATTAGTATCATTTGCATGTGTTAGGAATTAACAGTAGAACTGCATTGTAGTTTCATTATTTGTGTTTTCACCATAGTCTCCACCATGGCACCCTCATGAAATTAGATGAAACAAATATTTGCCTACCATCCATAAATTAACAAACCAGAATGTGACTTTTTATTATTTGGTTCTCTTTGACTAGTGAGGGCATCCAACTATAGAACAAGAAAGGCCACTGAGATGCTGCATTGTAAGAGGAAGTGGGACATAGCAGAAGACCAGGGATTTATTTGCTAGGGCATAACATTGCAGTGGGTTACCTTTATGTGCTTCGACTGGAAACGTCGCTCCTCTGGGGGATATAGATGTATTACTATGTTTGCATGCAGCTTTCAAGGTATGTTTGCATGGATACTGTACTAGGAACGCTCGCTAAATGTGATGTCTACTTAGAGCTCCGCTAGTTGTAGGCCTCTGACCACTCATGCTCTGCCATGCCGCTGCTGCAGTGGCAGTAGAACATTAGATAATGATAACAGGAATAGAAGACAAAGGACATTTGGACAACCTAATCCGTCAACTTTTTTTGTGGTAGATAAACTTCATGCAGTGTGTGTGTGTGTGTGTACATTGTGCATGAATGGGCCACTGTGGGTCAAATAGCACCGGTAGTAAATATAAGCATCAGTTTCCAAGGAGTGAAATAGCTTTTTTTTCGATTCAGTAATTGTCTAAGGAGACGGCTTCTAATTTATCTTCACTCTGTGTGAAAGGTTAGTGGCTGTAAAATTGTATTGTAGCATGATTTGTTTTGTTCCTTAAATGTATGACATTGCATGCTGGGTATAAATCAGGAGAGAGAGTGTTGCATGCAAAAGAGAATGGAGTATAATGGAAGAGAAATATATTGCTATATGTATAATAGAACATCAAATATAATTACAATTATCAAAGCAACCAACTCTGAGCCGTCAAATGCAAGAAGGCTGAAATTAGGTTGTAGTGACACCTTAAGCCAGCGAAAGACTAATTAGGGCCTGCAATGTTTACCAGCCCTCTGAGGAATGTCTAGTTAAATAATTATCTTTGTGACTACCTTTGTAAAATATGGCATCAGGATAATAACAAAGCAACAGTGGAGGTCATTTGTTTCGTATTTTGGGGCCAAGTAAGCAGGACTGGTACCTACATGAAAAAAAGGTAGTCACCCAGATGATCATTTAATTAAAGTACCAGTCCTGTTTACATGGTCCCAAAATGTAATGCAAATTACCTCCACTTGTGTTTTTTTTTTTTAATCCTGAGATCATATTTTAAAATTTGAGGTAGTTCTCTATTTTGGAGACTAGTGCTCTAAGTGAGAACTTTTTTTGGGGGGGGGGGGTGTTTGTGTGTTACTAGAGTGCGTGTGTTTGTGGGGGTGTTTTTGTGTGTTACTAGAGTGCGTGTGTTTGTGGGGGGTGTTTGTGTGTTACTAGAGTGTGTGTATTTGTGGGGATGTTTGTGTGTTAAACTCACTTAGCACTGCAGGATTAGCGTTACAGATCGGTTTGAGAGAACACGGAAACATAAAGTAGCCAAGTAATGCTATTGTGAAGCACTTTACTCTTTCTATTTCTAAGAACAATAGCATGGCTCCTGCAGGTAGTACAAACGTCTCCAGCAATCATAGGATTATCAGCATCACCTTGTCTTCATTATCATTATTATGTGAACTAAATCAATTTGAAACCCAATTTCAGCACTAGTTTACTGCAGTGATTCTTTAGAATAGTACAGGGGTGACCAACTCCAGTCCTCAAAGGCCACCAACAGGCCAGGTATTTGGGTTATCCCTGTTACAGCACAGGTGGCTCAATCATTCTGACTGAGCCAGGGATGGAGCCACCTGTGCTGAAGCAGGGATATCCCAAATACCTGGCCTGTTGGTGGCCTTTGAGGACTGGAGTTGGCCTCCCCTGGGATAGTAGATCCTGACCTTCGCATGTGCGGGAACTAGTGGAATTCTATATTCATGATGGCAAGGATTGAAACAGACAAAATGCTTGATAACCACTGGCCAATCCACACACACAAACATCAAACACAGACCCTACTCCCAGAGACCGCCCAAGTGTACCAGGAATGAACCACAACTCCTAGTATCCCATGGTGCAGGAGCCGGAGACTGGAAACCAACGTTATAAGCCATTTCAGCAGCTGTGCCATATATATCACTGACATGATGATGTACAGTGCATGCTCCCCATTTCTCACCTCATTCCCTCCCCAAAATCAACAAGTACACTACAAAAGGAGTTAGAAAAGGACCATATTAAACTTTGCAACAACAACAACAACAAAAAAAAAAGCCTGCAGAATGAATCTCTTGCTTTACATGTATACAGGGAAGAAAAAGTTTATTTTTTTCATCATAAAAAAAACCCCCAACAGTCCTTATTTCGCATAAGTGCTTTCACTCACTTAACTTTGTCTTCTTTGTCCAGATAAAATTCATAAAAGCAAAAATACTGTGCAACTTTAGCACTAGGATTTTTCTACTCTTTAAATATTGAAATAAATTATTGATGTCTTCTTTTTCCTTTTTTCAGTCTTTTAAACGTTAAATCCAGCTGGGTTTCAAACACAGCATCTAAAAAAAAAACAAAAAAAAACAAAATTCTTCAGCAAAGCGGCGTCTTCATATTGCACAAGCACGAGGCCAGGCTCCAGGTGCAGGTTGTTGATAGGTAGACCAATTTCTTATGGTCGTCAACACCGACAGAAATTGCTTTCTTGCTGGAAGTTGCTGATCATCAAAGGGCAAGGTGCACTGTGGGAGAAATACAAAGGCGTAATCACATTCCACTCTGCTACACCTTAAAAGGTACGACCCATCCAGAATGTGTGGGAAGTGCCGAAATCTAATGGGAAGTATTCCCTCTTTTATCTCTTTGTTCAGAATGTATCCTAAATTCCTGCAAAGCTATTATTAAATTAAATTAAAATACCCTGCCCCCCCCCCCCCCCGAATATTGAAAAGGTTGCTATTACATTAAAAGGTTTGTTAAATAGTGGCATTTAAAAATAGAACAAAATGCATTTTTATACGAAAAATGCGCTAATAGGCTGACACAAACACTTTTCTGCATTTCCGCAGTGTAGGAATGCCACGCACTGCTTTTCCTGTTAGAATAACATCCGCGGTATTCCCCCTCTACAATCTGTTCACGTCACCGTAAAAAGAAGAGGCATGCAGGAAACTTCCTATTGGTAAAGGGACTCCGTGGCAGCTGGAACCTGACACATTGTGTTCCCAATGTGACGTTTCCTCCCCCCACAGTGTTGCTGCAGATGCCATTCTCTCCAATAGGCTGAGCTAAAAGTGCCTGGCATCGCTGCTTTGTTAGCATGGATGTCGCATCACTAGAACCTTTTTTCACATACAATACTAATAAAATAGCAAAATACAGAGATACAGAGGCACGCCTATTGCCTATTTATTGCTTGTAAACAAGTAATCCTGGTGCACACTAGCTCATTAATGCCCCTATATTCCAAGTAGAAGAATATATGTATAGTACAAAAATCAAAAAAAGATGGCAGCACACAAGCAGTAGTTGCAAAAAACCTCCATCGTTTGATTTTATACTAATAAAATGTGTTTTTTTGTTTTCTATTGTTTGCCATCTCTAGATCTGTCTAAATTCCTGTATTAACAAAACACAAAACCCCAGCAAGCTCTTTTTAGTGGCTCCTCCTTCCCAGGTTTTAAGCCCGCCCCTCCCCACTTCCCAAGTTAGTAGGTCCTTTCATTCTACTGGATATAGATCTTTCTCCCTCCTAATAGAGGTAAATGAGAATTTTAATCCTAACAGAGGTATATTAGTATTTTATCTGGTAGTGTTAGGACTTGCGAACAGGGGTCTGCCTTGTCGTGGCTCGCAAGCTTACAACGCTTTGGCCAAAGGGTTAAACCAAATGACCCTTTTCCAAGAGAATATATAAGTATTTTACTGTGTATTTTTGTCATGTTGGATGTAGCATTGGGCTTCTCTGTCGTCTGTTAAATTTCTGTATTCCAAGTAACCAATCCATGGAACCGGGAAAAAATAAAGGTAAGTTAGAAGATGGAGACCGGACAGGGCAGTAGGGAGCGATTCAGAGTGAATTACCAGGAGTGCGAGATTAACACGTCTTATCTAATGCTAGGCGATAACACCCAGATGTAGCCAACGTTATGGAAGCCAGTGTCGCGTTCCCGCGGGCGAGAGGGTGTTGTGGCCGATGTAAAACAATGGCTGCTTGCCTCGCTGTGTATGTGCCACTGCAGCGCGCCAGAGGTTTCCATCAAGTGCATTACACGCAAGATAATATCAAATATGCCACGGGGGCTTTGGGACGTGGGTAGGTGGTGGGCTGCTCAAAAAGGGCTACATTATTTGAAAATAAATTACCCGCTAAGGGTGATTGAATCTCATTAAGCCAATTACTTATTTCTATGTTGTGAAAAAGAAATATAAATCTCTTCTCACCAGGAACACGAAATTCCAGTCTCTCCTCCGCGGTTTGACTAATGATGGTATCTTGATTACTTTGATAACCAACGTCTGTTCTTTAGTTTACAATGTTTATGACAAATGTCTGTTTAGTGATAAGATAATTTGGCAAACATCGTGAAACATAGTTTGCTATGAAAATATTGTGATAAAAAAAAAAAAAATTCTAAGTGTCAGTCCGCGACATACAACCTAATGAACTGGTCACTATCCCCCATTCACTTTAATGAAGGCTGGACTGCCCATGTAATGCATTGTTCTAGCCTGATAATCTATACATTTAATTCAAGATGTAGTAGCCTTTATAATTAAGTAAAGGGTTAGTATAAACCAGGGCTCTTCAGCTGGCGGCCTGCAGGCTAAATCTGGCCCCACAAGGGCACTTGGGCTCTCAGCTGCCCAAGCAATTAGTAGGAAATTAGCAGGAGCAAAGTGCAATGATTCCCACTAAAACTTAATGAAGGCCATGTAAATAGATATATAGATATATAGAGCAGATATTATACATGCTGGCAAAGTGTTAAGAGGTAATCCTATGCAGTCAAATGGTGCTAATAAATGTAAACTAAGTGTATCCAAAAGTTTAAGTGGAAGATCAGAATGATTTATTACTACCTATTATTCCTTTTCTTTCCATTGCACATCAATCAGAACATGATACAATAACGGCATAGAACTGTACGTCAGAGACCGGAGGAACCTTTATTGAATGATTGGGTCTATATTTGTTAAAGCACATCTATGTACTGATGTCTACTACACATGCATGATTTCCTCTAACCTAGTATTGTTGGTGGCCAGCTATAGTCAGTGGTGGCCGTAAGTACTAGCCGCCAACACCTTCAATGCTACCAACTGGGCTGTAATATTGTTGTAGAACTACAACAATCTGAGCATAAAACAATAATTATAAAACAAACGTCATTTCCCATCTTCTCATTTCTCACGCAACTTGCCCTGCCCCTCCTATCTAAAATGGTGTTTCCTGGTTGCGTTGCCCCCCCATGTGTGTATGTATATATGTGTGTATGTATTTATGTGTCTATGTATTTATGTGTGTATGTATATATGTGTGTATGTATATATGTGTGTATGTATATATGTGGGTATGTATATATGTGTGTGTGTATATGTGTATGTGTATCAGTACCGTGTTAGCCGAGCTTCAATAATCAAAAAATAAATAGATGATACCGTTCTGTGGCTAACGAAATGCTTTATTTGTGCGAGCTTTCGAGATACACTGATCTCTTCTTCCGGCGATGTTACAAACATATAACACACACACATATATATATATATATATATATATATATAGTGCAGAATAAATGAGTTCTTCAGTATTAGGTGATACCTTTTTTATTTGGACTAACAATTTATGTCATAGGACAAGCTTTTGAGAGTTTTCCTCTCTCCAAGAGCTTTACACAGCAGCACGGGGAAGGTTTGCACTATTGCTGGAGCTTTACACAGCAGCACAGAGAAAGTTTGCACTATTGCTGTAGCTTTACACAGCAGAACGGAGAAGGTTTGCACTATTGCTCGAGCTTTACACAGCAGCACAGAGAAGGTTTGCACTATTGCTGGAGCTTTACACAAGAGCACGGACAAGGTTTGCACTATTGCTGGAGCTTTACACAAGAGCACGGACAAGGTTTGCACTATTGCTGGAGCTTTACACAGCAGCACGGAGGTTTGCACTATTGCTGGAGCTTTACACAAGAGCACGGAGAAGGTTTGCACTATTGCTGGAGCTTTACACAGCAGCACGGGAACGGTTTGCACTATTGCTGGAGCTTTACACAGCAGCACGGGGAAGGTTTGCACTATTGCTGGAGCTTTACACAGCAGCACAGGGAAGGTTTGCACTATTGCTGGAGCTTTATACAGCAGCACAGAGAAGGTTTGCACTATTGCTGGAGCTTTACACAGCAGCACGGGGAAGGTTTGCACTATTGCTGGAGCTTTACACAGCAGCACGGGGAAGGTTTGCACTATTGCTGGAGTGGCAGAACCCAGAACATTAGTTAGTGACATCAATCGGAGCGAGAGCCTAGACACAGATAATGAACTACTGTAGACAGAATGGATGGGAATGGTACACTTCTACAGACTAAATCCAATTGGAGTACAAAGGCAGGAGCAGATAACTATAGCACAGACTGGGAATACCTTGAATGCAAGAAGCCCAAGTAGATTTATATGTTTCGCCGGATTTAACACCTATTACAAGGCAAGATGTTTATGAAGGGAATGATGAAAATGTAGAGACCTTGTGGATAGAAATTAGCAGTAGAGGTAAAAGTATAAAGAACATGTTCGTACGGATATGCTATAAACCACCAAATATCTGTGAGATTAAGGAAGCCAAAATACTTTTGCAAATGGAGAAGGCATCAAAACTAGGCCATGTTTGCATAATGGGGGATTTTAATTATCCAGACTGACTGGAGCAATGAGAATAGCATTGCAACTAAAGGAAACCCTTTTTTGGGGGTGCTAAAAGACAATTACATGACTCAAATTATTGAGAAGCCAACCAGGAGAGGGGCAATACTGGATTTGGTAATAACAATGTAATACCCAAATGTTCCCAGGCTTGAATATTTGTTAACAGTGATCATAACATGGTCTCATTTGAAATAAATCAAATATATATATATATATATTATATGGGTTCAACAAAGACTACATTTTAGAAAGGCAGATTTTAATAAAATGAGGACTAATCTACAAGGAATAATTTGGGATGACGTTTTTGCAGGGAGAAATGTGGAAGATAAATGGGCAGTCTAAAAACATGGTTAGAAAAGCACAATCCGTGTATACCCTTGGGTAATAAGTATAAAAGAAACATGTCTAAACCAATGTGGCTAAATAAACAGGTTGGGGAGGAAATGGAAAAGAAGAGGCAGGCATTTCGATTCTTAAAGTCAGAAGGGATGGAGGCATCATATCAAAATGATAAGGAATGTAACAAAAGTTGCAAAAGGGCAATCAAGTTAGAAGAAAAATTGAAAATGAAAAAAGGATTGCAATAGTCAGATCAACCCTAAAAAGTTCTTTAAGTACCTTAACAACAAAAAGATTAGAAAAGAAAATATAGGACATTTTCAGCGTGAGATGGGCAGGCAAATTATTGGGGATAAGGAAAAAGCAGCGGGACAAGCCACAACTTCTATATTAACGAACAATTGGTTAACTGAGGAAGAAGTGCATAGGCGGCTTGATAAAATTAAAGTAAATAAGGCACCTGGCCCCGATGGCATGAACCAAAGAGTTCTTAAGGCGTTGAGTTCAGTAATAGCCCAAAAATTACATTTAATATTCCATTTCCACAGGCTCAGTACCACAAGATTGGTGTAAAGCAGATGTGGTGCCTTTATTTAAAAAGGGAACTAGATCACAACCAGGGAATTACAGACCTGTAAGCCTGACTTCAATAGTGGGGATGCTACTTGAAGGTTTAATACGGGATAATATTCAGGAATACTTCATGGATAACAAAATTATTAGTAATAGTCGGCATGGATTTATGAAGGATAGATCATGCCAAACTAACCTTATTAGTTTCTTTGACGTTGTCAGTAGGAATTTAGACTAGGGTAATGTCATTGATGTAGTCTACTTAGATTTTGCAAAGGCTTTTGATACGGTTCCACATTAGAGGTTAGTTTTTCCGATTGGGCTAAAAATGTGAATGAAGTAGCTCAACGATCGGTAGTGGGACCCCTGCTTTTTAATTTGTTTATTAATGACCTTGAGGTTGACAGCAAGGGCAAAGTCTCCATCTTTGATGATGACACTAAATTGCGTAAGGTAGTAAAATCAGAGCAGGGTGTCTGTCCTTTCTCTCCAGAAGGACTTGAAGAGACTGGAAACTTGGGCAGGTAAATGGCAGATGAGGTTTAATACAGATAAATGTAAGGATATGCATTTGGGAAACAAGAACAAACAGCTGACTTACAAAATAAATAAGGAAAAATGAGGCGAATCCTTGATGGATTAGCAATAGTGCACTATGCCATGCAGCAGCTGCAAAGGCAAATAAGATATTGTCTTGCATTAACCAGGAAATGGATGGAAGGGAAGTATGCATAATTATGCCTCTCTATGAAGCATTAGTAAGACCACACCTTTAATATAAAGTACAGTTTTAGGTACCACGCCATAAAAAATACATTATGGAACTGGAAGTGTAGAAAAGATACACTAAATTAAAAAAGGGGAAGAAAAATCTGACTTTTATGAGTACATAATTTAGATGCGTTTACATTAGAAAAGAGGCTTTTAAGAGGGGATATGATAACTATATACATATATATTGAAGCCCAATACAAGGCACTTTCAAAAGAACTATTCATCCCAAGGATAGTACAAAATGACATAGGGACATCCATTAAGGTCAGAGGAAAGGCAATTTCCTTAGCAACAAAGGAAAGGGTTCTTTAGAGTAATGACAGTTACAATGTGGAATTCCTTATCCAGAGAGACTGATGGCAGATACAATAGATATGTTCAAAAAAGGTTGGACATCTTTTTAGAAAGGAAAGGTATACAGGGATATACCAAATAAGTAAACATAGAAATCCGACTGCCATTATTTGGAGTCAGGAAGGATTTTTTTTTCCCCCGTATGAGACAGCATTAGATGATGTGTCACTGTTTTTTTTGGTTTGCCTTCCTCTGGATCAAAATACTGTAAATACAAATATAGTATAAAGTATCTGTCGAAATTTAGCATAGGTTGAACTTAATGGACATGTGTCTTTTTTCAACCTCATCAACTATGTAACTATGTAACATACAGATCGTTCCAGTGTCACTGACATGACATGACAAATCAAAGAGATCTCAGCCATTGTATTTTATATTTAATGTGCATGATATGTTTTACACAGGACATAACCTCGTTTTTAAGAGAAAATAACTGGAGTGGGAGTTTAGATGCTATAACCTTGCCAATGCCTCACAAAGTCACTCTGAATAGGTTGTTGGTTGAAACCGGACTTCTTTGGATTTACATAAGTTAGCCTGATTATTCCACATAGGCAGTAGGAGGCATTTGATAGTCACTACCGCATCTAGTAGCACACATGCAGTAGATTAGACTATTTCTTACTGTCCAGCCACTCAACCATCTGACCCCCCATGCCACTAAATAGCCACATGCATTTAAAACTCAAATATCAACGTTTGAGAGTGTTTAATTTGTCTAAAGATTACATTTGGTCAAATGCCCTCCTGTAAAACAATCTCTTCTCAGTGAGGTGCTTGCCTGAAATAATGCCAAGTTTAGCCAGTGACCAGAGGGAAACAGACACGAACAAGAGCAAAAAATGGCTAACAATGCAGAGTGAGCAGGCAGAGGGTGTGACGTTAAACCACTTAATGCAGAGTTTATTCACAAGCAGCTTTTCTACCCATTTCCGTTCTGAGACTTTAATAGGCATACAAATGTTTCCTACTTTATTTTAAGCTTTATCAGTTTTAAATGAGATAAGTGTGTAAAAAATAAATAAAAAGATGTTTAATGAAACCCTTCAGTAACTGAGGAGACTGCGACGTACCCCGAGCAGCATGATGGGAATAACATGTTGTGCCGTACCTTTACAATCCTGCTGCGGTTCAGTTTGATTTCAGCTCAGCAGGACAGAAGATTGTTTGGTCTCATTTCCATTGCCCTGTGGACCAATAATGGGTACTGCTTTGGTATCTTCTAGTAGGTGGTATTAAATAAGGAGACAAAAAAGGTGTCTTAGACATTGGAGAAAGTCTTTGAGCCACAAAAAAAAAAAAAAATAGCATTATATAAACAGGTGTAGCGGGGAAAACAAGACTGAGGTATTTCATCCTATTTGCTCTTTATTTCCCAGAGTTTTGACTTGTTCTCTAGCTCTAGAACTTCTGACCTTATGCAGAAAATCAGGTGGAGGAAATAAGGAGGAACTCGCTCCTCGCACATCAGGGTCCTTCTTTGCAGTCAGACACAGAAGGGGGTGAAAAATGCCAAGCTATGTGCAAAATCCGATTTAATGCAGAAGCCATCACATTTACAAAAGTCTTCTGTCACTGAGGTAATCAGGGTTGCGGCCTGAATATTAAGTAGACTTCCAGTGTTTTACGGCATTTCTAATTTTTTTTTATTCTGTTAGACATGTAAATACCACTATTAAAGGCATTCAAATATAAATCAATAGTGGCTATAGAACCAGCCTCACGTTTGCTGGTTAATATTGGGGACATCAGCTTTGCCCATTGCCAAAAAGTTTATATTTCTTTAAAAAAAAAAAAAAAAAAATTAAAAAGAAGCCAAAAAAAAATTCCACAGTTTACCATTAAAAAGAGCTCACAAAACTTTCCATATGTTCAGAAATGTCCGGTTTGGATACGGTTGTGCTTTGAAAATGCAAAAGAAAAAAAAAAATGTAAGAACAAAAGCAAAAAAATAAAAATAAAATTAAAATAAAAGTAAGGGTTATAATTGGAAGGAGAAGGGAGTGACCCAGATAATTTCCTTTAGCAGTCTCCCCGGTCCTCTGCTGTGGGGGAGAACGCGGCTCGGTTTGAGGAAGGCTCCACCCAATCATCCTCGTCAAAGCCATGAAACGTGGATGCGTCGCTTTCCGACGTGGAACCGAACAAGTCCTCCGCGCTGTGCCTCTCCGCCTTCCTGCCTTCTCTTCCCAAATGAGCTGACATGTATGATGAATATATCAGCACAAGGGTTAAGCAACAGACATTCAGTTATCAATGCAACAAGCTAGCAACACCCACACCACCCAAACAGAAGGAATAATATCATAATCAGAATAATAACAACAACACAAAATAGAAGCATTCAAATCTGTAGTTAAACTACATTTTCCAGCTACAAAAAGTGGCAGCAAAAGGGTTATCGTGTTTGTTTGCTTCTTTAAAAAGGCAGGTTGGCAATATGTGGCATTTTTGCTAATGGAACTCGTAAGCAGCCATAATACTTTTGTTTGTGGCCTTCTCCTGGACATTACACTGCTGTGCTCTATTGCTACAGTACATGATGTTGCTATATTGGCCACCCGTGCACTCCGGTCCATGCACAGACAATGACATTAAACCTCATTCAGTGGAAAGCGAGAGGATCACAGCCAAGCCAAAGGCACGAAGCACAGCAACAAACAGGGTCAGTGCTGCATGCAACCAAACAGCTGCACACTATATCATATATCCTAGTTGTGTTAGGGGGTTATTAGCTGAAGCCCCACAATTGTGTTTTACAGAGCTATAAAGGTGTCTATTGACTTAGCACCGCTTAGTAACTCTGGCCAATGGTCTTTTAAAGGTGCATTCACTCCTACAAACACCTTTATAATGAATCCCAATGATCACATTGAACGTATAAAGGATGTGTATGCCTTCTGCACTCCAGGCTATGTATATCTGTTTGCATCTCTTTAAAAGAAGTCATGGTTTTGTAGTGAATGGACTACAGTACGTACTGTACATATTTTGTTTGAGTGCCCAATATTTACTAGAGTGTATTTATTTTCTGTGGTTGATTAATTATATCTGTATGTCTCGGTGGCTCCCTCAGGTCATGCCTGCACATCTGTGGCTCCCTCAGGTCATGCCTGCACATCTGTGGCTCCCTCAGGTCATGCCTGCACATCTGTGACTCCCTCAGGTCATGCCTGCACATCTGTGGCTCCCTCAGGTCATGCCTGCACATCTGTGGCTCCCTGTGGTGATGCCTGCACATCTGTGGCTCCCTCAAGTGATGCCTGCACATCTGTGGCTCCCTCAGGTGATGCCTGCACATCTGTCTCCTCTGTCTACTGATTGTGTAAATTACAAAACATTGAGCAGCAACAAACAGATTAGTGTGGAGGCACCAATCGTTATCGCGGTTCACAAAAAATTTCTAGACTATATGAAGGGAAAAATGCCTATGCAATACGTTGGTGCTTTATAAATAAGCAATAATAATGCAATTCTAAACATGGAGTCAGTGCCTATTTGTCCCACTAATATAAATGAGTGATTTAAGGATTAGCTCTATAGACGAGTAGGAAGAATTAGAGACTTAGTATGAGAAATTTGATATAATGGCATATATCAATTTCTTGGTTCTGGGCAGTGATTTCTCTCATTTCCCTGAGTAAAAAACAATATACCGTGTCCTGAGCCTCACTGTCTAATTGATCTGCATGAAATCTCCAGAAACACGGTCAACAGGTGTCTTCGATTTACATGGACAGGAGCAGACACAATGGGCTTCCCTTATTAAACAGGCCACAGCCTGCGTGATGGTAGAAATCTGTCCCTGATTGCTTATGTCAGAGCACGGCTGTGGGCTACATCGTCTTTACAGAAAATAATAGTGAAAGCTTTTAAAAATAAAGTAGATTGTGAATGTGCAAAATATCATCATTAATAGAAGTGCATTCTACAGTTACCGAGCAGGGGTTGGCGAAAACCAGTCCTCTAGAGCTACCAACAGGTCAGGTTTCCAGGATATCCCTGCTTCAGCACATGTGGCTCAATCAGTGGCTCAGGCAAAGACAGCCACCTGTGCTGAAGCTGGGATATATCCTGGAAACCTGACCAGGTTGGTACCTCCTGAGGACTGGAGTTGGCCGCCTCTGAGTTAAGAGAATACAACAATATTCTTACTCATCTCTATTTTAACTATGTAACTAGTGTGAATGCAACTTTAAAAGATTACATTAAATAAAAATGATTCAATGTACTTACAACCTCAGAATTACAGCGTCCGAGAGAATTGGGGAATACAGGTTGCAACAGCACAAAGATTACTATGTAAAATAGTCCATGAAAGAGGAGCGCTTTCGCTTACTAACCTACAGTTCGTTTGGTAAATACTGCCCCGCACACTGTACTTACCTTTGAATTGGTTATTCAAATCCATCCACCTTGTAAAGTGATTATTTCAAAAGATATGTTTTTGATGGTCAATAAACTCTTCAATGGACCAACATGACAACTCTTCGGATGTAGTTACATATCCGAGCTTTCTAAAGAGAACTCTCATGTTCGTCTATTAAACAGTATCACTACCTGACCAATACTGCTATTAGAAATATAGTTTAAAAAAGGGTTTTAATTTGAAAAGTCTAAACAATCCTGTTAAGTGTCAAACATTCACTGTTTATTACTGCCCCTGTTATAGGTACCTGTAGAATTGCACGACAGCAGAGGGACAAAAGTTATCTTCCAAGTTGTAAAATCAGTATCGTGCTGTTATTTATAATTACTGGGATTCAAAAACAAGCAAAAATGCAGGCAGCAAGAGGAACTCACAGGGGTGAGCAGCAAGAGGAACTCACAGGTGTGAGCAGCAAGAGGAACTCACAGGTGTGAAGAGAACAGAGGCAGAGAGCAGCAAGAGGAACTCACAGGTGTGAGCAGCAAGAGGAACTCACAGGTGTGTGCAGCAAGAGGAACTCACAGGTGTGAAGAGAACAGAAGCAGAGAGCAGCAGGAGGAACTCACAGGTGTGAGCAGCAAGAGGAACTCACAGGTGTGAACAGAACCGAAGCAGAGAGCAGCAGGAGGAACTCACAGGTGTGGACAGAAGCAGAGAGCAGCAGGAGGAACGCACAGGTGTGAACAGAAGCAGAGAGCAGCAGGAGGAACTCACAGGTGTGAACAGAAGCAGAGAGCAGCAGGAGGAACTCACAGGTGTGAACAGAAGCAGAGAGCAGCAGGAGGATCTCACAGATGTGAACAGAAGCAGAGAGCAGCAAGAGGAACTCACAGGTGTGAAGAGAGCCGCAGGAGGAACTCACAGGTGTGAACAGGACAGAAGCAGAGAGCAGCAGGAGGAACTCACGGGTGTGAACATGACAGAATCAGAAAGCTGCAAGAGGAACTCACAGGTGTGAACAGAAGCAGAGAGCAGCAAGAGGAACTCACAGGTGTGAACAGAAGCAGAGAGCAGCAAGAGGAACTCACAGGTGTGAACAGAAGCAGAGAGCAGCAGGAGGAACACACAGGTGTGAACAGAAGCAGAGAGCAGCAGGAGGAACTCACAGGTGTGAACAGGACAGAAGCAGAGACCAGCAAGAGGAACTCACAGGTGTGAACAGAAGCAGAGATCAGCAGGAGGAACTCACAGGTGTGAACAGAAGCAGAGAGCAGCAGGAGGAACTCACAGGTGTGAACAGAAGCAGAGAGCAGCAGGAGGAACTCACAGGTGTGAACAGAAGCAGAGAGCAGAAAGAGGAATGACTTACCAGAGCGTCCGCAATCTGCGCAGGACACAAGCTCCTCCGAATGGCCACTCTTTTTGTTCATGTTAGAGTCCCCAAGGCAGAAGTCACAGTAGTTATTAGAAATTATAGCACCATCTGATCCTTTGCGAGCTGGATGAACGAGAAGATGTATAATAGTGACTATTAACACCTACTTATCTTTAAACTGCAATTATGCCAAGCCAGCTAAAAACAAGTGAGGTAATTGTGTGTGGACAAAAATGTATTAATTTTTGATAAATCAAATACAACTAAAACAAACTGGTCATTAAACCAGTAATGTCCTTACACAAGAAACAGTCCCGTTTTCCCTGTAGATCCAGTTCTATGGCTGAAAAATTGGATGCATTTATTCTGCTTGTAGTATATTTAAATCTACTTTAGTACAAAATCTGATTACAGTAGGCACTATTTTTTTATACAAATTATTGTAAACAACAATTTAAAGGGCCCACACGTACGTATTCGGGAAACCAATGGACAATAAAAAGGCCAACAAACGTTCTAAGCTAAAGTGAGTGGTTAAACTTAACTAGTATATTTGCACAGCTACAGAACATTTGAAGCAGGGGAACCTGGTTCAATTTCCGGTGTCGGCTCCTTGTGACCTTGGGCAAGTCACTTTATCTCCCTGTGCATCAGGCACCAAAAACATAGATTGTAAGCTCCATGGGGCAGGGACTTGTGCCTGCAAAATGTCTCTGTAAAGCGCTGCGTAAAACAAGCAGCGCTATACAAAAACATGCTATTAATATTATTATCATTTACCTGCCAACTGCTGTGCTCTGTGTCTATGTCAGTGCTGGAGGGGCCTGCAACGCATTTAAAATGACTCGCTTATCTGCCCGATCCCAACTATCCCAAAATGAAAATCTAGAAACCTTCCCCTTAAGAAAGCACTTTTCGTGTTGCTTTTTTACTACAGCCCAGAGACTAGTGAGCTCATTACACAAACTTAGCCTTTAATGCATTGTTATGGTCTACAGCTTAAGCTTTTAAGTTGATTTTTTTTTTTCTAAAAAGAATATTTGGGATTGTGCCGGTATATAACAATACTTTGCATCATTATACCATGCAGTTTCTTCATTTTCTGGAGTCAAAATATCTCCTCACAAAACATGAAATGCATCTTCTACCCTCCTAAATCTTTTTTTTTACACATGACACATATACATGCAGACAAAGAAACCACAATCCCCGTTTTTCTGCAGCCCACATATGTTGCACCATTCTCCACATCTATGGCTCGGAGTGGTTTGTGTGGTATGTAGATTCTGTAGGATGACAGGATAAGCCCTAAGAGATGTCTCAATGTATTATGCATTGCTAGCCATGCTGCCTATGGATTGCATGGTGTCCAATTTGTGCCTAGGAGGTATCCTGCTGATTTTCCTCCTCGCATGATAGGCCCCCAGCCGCCACTAGTCGGGCATGCTGTCATGGCAACCAGCACCCGTGGTTCTTGCCACCTGTCATTATTTTGTCGGCGTGCAAACTGTTCCAGGCAGCCATTCCGAACCACCAGCAACAGGATCGGTGCAGCGACACAAGGCGAAATATAGAGACTTTGCACAACACCCAGAAGTTACCCGTATGGGATTATACTGCCGCTGCCATCTAAGCAAACGTAGGGGGGTGGGAGGGTACATGCTTTAACCCCTACACTGCGGTACAGACCTGAAGTGCACTGCCGAGATGAACGCAGCTGTACTAACACACACACACACACAGTAACAATTAGATTCTGGGCAATATAATTGCCATACCATTAAAACCAACGCAATGAAATATTGGCTAGAATAAATTCTGCCACTAGGTAAGGAAATATAAGATGTAGTTCACCTATTAAAGTGATAAAGCTATGACATTGTAAAGGAAGAAATCTCTGATTAAAAAAAATAAAAGAAATGTTCCAGTTGTGTAAGTGCAGAAACCCTTTCATGTGAATGTGAAGCACTGCACACAAGGCTGAGCAATCTAACTGGCAATTAGCATCGCTGGCTGTGACATGTTCAGTTTCAGTATAGCTGGAGGCTTTACTTCGAGGAAAGAAATGCACCCGAACAGAAAGAGCATTGTCGCAATATAAAGCAGTAGAGTATGAGCGCGCACGCCCGTCCCATGCAGGGTTTCCTCTGTTTAAAGAATGGAAACCCACAACATGATACGGCCTCGGATAAAGTGGGCACGCGGGGCGCCACAGCGCATGGCGTCTCGCGCGCGCCGGTTGGCCGAGCAATCTGTGGATGTCACGGGGAGCCGTTTCCGTGACGTCACGAGGCTGCCGTGCTTCCTTGCGCGCACTATGGCCGGCCCCATAGGTCCCCTGCATTGTATTAGAGCAGTGCGTGCCGCCACTCGCTCCATGGCTGCAGCCTTAGAAGTATCCGTGATTCTGGGGAGACGGACGCTGTTGATCTTCTTCGTGTTTTGGACGTGAAGAATTGGTGGAACAATTCATTTAAAGGTTTCAGCAGCAACCAGTATTCTACTTTCTATTTGTTACATATTCTTTATTACCACATTGTGCACTTTTCCATCACTTAGAATGTGAAATACAGTTGTGTTAATTGCTTGGGATAGTCCCTTTGTAATATACACTTTCACTTATTTATTTTGAATAGGTACTCCACTGTGAGTACTTGTTGTTTACACAGTTTTGGGCTAAGAGTAGCACTTGTAAGGTTACGTGCTCGATCCCTGCACCCCTGCTTTGTAATCTTACTGCTGATCTACCAGATAAAGGTACCTGGTTTCAGAGCAGCCAGCACCTCACTTTGATGGGTCTGTATTGCAATGCTATTGATAATACAGGTTTTAAGATGACTAAAGAGCATGGTTTGTTGTGAGCTCACCACCATACAACTTTGTCTTTTGTTCTCTGCTATAAATTTGCAAACATTAATCCCTTTGCCTACTCCCGATATTTTGTGACTTTACAAAACACTAATAGAAAACCAGCCGCCTTCTATGAGGAGAGACTCCGTTCTTAGATAGAAGTGGGTGGATTTGCAACCACCAAGGACAGTACAAAACAGAGTCTGCATCAGGACAATTTAAAGTGTGGTTTTAAAGCTGAAAATGTACAGATAAAACATCTAGGCCAGTCGTTTTCAACTTCTTCGTTGTTAAGGAACCCTATAATTATATTGTGAAAGTCTGTGGAACCCCCAACACACTAATAGCATGTCTGAGATCAGATACATTGTAAGGAACCCCAACCATCTCTAATAGCATGTCTGCGATCAGATGCATTGTAAGGAACCCCGACCATCTCTAATAGCACGTCTGAGATCAGATATATTGTAAGGAACCCCAACCCTCTCTAATAGCGCATCTGAGATCAGATGCATTGTAATGGACCCCAACCCTCTCTAATAGCATGTAAAGTAATGACATTATATTATATTTCCCTTTCCCTGCCAATTAATATCAGTATCCATAAATGATGTTCAAACATAACATCAGAGCAGAAACGCCAAACATTTTGAACATGAATCATTTTCTAAAGTAACTGATGAGGCAACTTATTCCAGTTTACACTATGTATAAAATGTAATGAAATGCAGATCTAATTATATTCTTGAATGTATTTATGGGTGGATATATTAATTTTTTATTCCATTGGTTCTCAACTCCCGTCCTCAAGACCCCCCAACAGGTCAGGTTTTCAGGATGTCCCTGCTTCAGCACAGATGGCTCAGTCAACGACTCAGTCTTGCGTTGAACACATTTCCTAAAAAAAAGCCAAAATAAGAATTCCACACCGTCACATTTCGATAAAAAGAAGACGATTTTGTGACTTCCTCAATAAGAACCCGAGGTTTTTATGTGATGTTTTCCATGAAGCGGAGAGGCACAGCCACGTTCTTGAGTTGACACTTTCTCTTGAGGTGTCTAGAGCTTTCCTGCTATTGTTTGCTCAGTACTGAGCAACTCTAATCAGACCCCTCATTTAGCTATATAAAGTAATTGGAATATGGCATATTCCAAACAGGATGTGCAGAAATACAACTTGTACAACTCTATTGGTGGGAGCCAAATATTCCAGTTAATTATTACGGTCGTATAATTCTCTTACCATGCCACTTGCTATAACGGCAGCCAGAGGATACATTCAAATAAGGGACACAGTCCTCATGTAACAATCATTCAATCAAATACAATGTGGAATTGTGCACAGCTATTTAGACTTAACGACGTGACTCAAAGGGTCTACCCACATGGTTCCCCTGTGTCACTCTCAGTTATATAAAAGGAAATGTATTGATACTCTGGCACTAGTTGTGGCATTTAGTTCCACATTGTGTGTAACGGAGGAGAACACATCCTCTCCTTTCCATTGCATTTAAAAAGCACTGATCTGGAAAAAAAGGCCCCTACCTGCCATCCATCCCTTACATAAGGGACGCAGGGTACTGCTGCCCATCCATCTCTTACATAAGGGACGCAGGGTTCTGCTGCCCATCCATCCCTTACATAAGGGACGCAGGGTACTGCTGCCCATCCATCTCTTACATAAGGGACGCAGGGTACTGCTGCCCATCCATCTCTTACATAAGGGACGCAGGGCACTGCTGCCCATCCATCCCTTACATAAGGAATGCAGGGTTCTGCTGCCCATCCATCCCATACATAAGGAATGCAGGGTTCTGCTGCCCATCCATCCCTTACATAAGGGACGCAGGGTACTGCTGCCCATCCATCCCTTACATAAGGGACGCAGGGTACTGCTGCCCATCCATCCCTTACATAAGGAACGCAGGGTACTGCTGCCCATCCATCCCTTACATAAGGGAGGCAGGGTACTGCTGCCCATCCATTCCTTACATAAGGGACGCAGGGTACTGCTGCCCATCCATCCCTTACATAAGGGACGCAGGGTACTGCTGCCCATCCATCCCTTACATAAGGGACGCAGGGTACTGCTGCCCATCCATCCCTTACATAAGGGACGCAGGGTACTGCTGCCCATCCATCCCTTACATAAGGGACGCATGGTTCTGCTGCCCATCCATCCCATACATAAGGGACGCAGGGTTCTGCTGCCCATCCATCCCTTACATAAGGGACGCAGGGTTCTGCTGCCCATCCATCCCTTACATAAGGGACGCAGGGCACTGCTGCCCATCCATCCCTTACATAAGGGACGCAGGGTACTGCTGCCCATCCATCTCTTACATAAGGGACGCATGGTACTGCTGCCCATCCATCCCTTACATAAGGGACGCAGGGTACTGCTGCCCATCCATCTCTTACATAAGGGACGCAGGGTACTGCTGCCCATCCATCCCTTACATAAGGAACGCAGGGTACTGCTGCCCATCCATCCCTTACATAAGGGAGGCAGGGTACTGCTGCCCATCCATTCCTTACATAAGGGACGCAGGGTACTGCTGCCCATCCATCCCTTACATAAGGGACGCAGGGTACTGCTGCCCATCCATCCCTTACATAAGGGACGCAGGGTACTGCTGCCCATCCATCCCTTACATAAGGGACGCAGGGTACTGCTGCCCATCCATCCCTTACATAAGGGACGCATGGTTCTGCTGCCCATCCATCCCATACATAAGGGACGCAGGGTTCTGCTGCCCATCCATCCCTTACATAAGGGACGCAGGGTTCTGCTGCCCATCCATCCCTTACATAAGGGACGCAGGGCACTGCTGCCCATCCATCCCTTACATAAGGGACGCAGGGTACTGCTGCCCATCCATCTCTTACATAAGGGACGCATGGTACTGCTGCCCATCCATCCCTTACATAAGGGACGCAGGGTACTGCTGCCCATCCATCTCTTACATAAGGGACGCATGGTACTGCTGCCCATCCATCCCTTACATAAGGGACGCATGGTTCTGCTGCCCATCCATCCCTTACATAAGGGACGCAGGGTTCTGCTGCCCATCCATCCCATACATAAGGGACGCAGGGTTCTGCTGCCCATCCATCCCTTACATAAGGGACGCAGGGTACTGCTGCCCATCCATCCCTTACATAAGGGACGCATGGTTCTGCTGCCCATCCATCCCATACATAAGGGACGCAGGGTTCTGCTGCCCATCCATCCCTTACATAAGGGACGCAGGGTTCTGCTGCCCATCCATCCCTTACATAAGGGAGGCAGGGTACTGCTGCCCATGCATCCCTTACATAAGGGACGCAGGGTACTGCTGCCCATCCATCCCTTACATAAGGGACGCAGGGTACTGCTGCCCATCCATCCCTTACATAAGGGACGCAGGGTACTGCTGCCCATCCATCCCTTACATAAGGGACGCATGGTTCTGCTGCCCATCCATCTCTTACATAAGGGACGCAGGGTACCGCTGCCCATCCATCCCTTACATAAGGGACGCATGGTTCTGCTGCCCATCCATCCCTTACATAAGGGACGCAGGGTACCGCTGCCCATCCATCCCTTACATAAGGGACGCATGGTTCTGCTGCCCATCCATCCCTTACATAAGGGACGCAGGGCACTGCTGCCCATCCATCTCTTACATAAGGGACGCATGGTACTGCTGCCCATCCATCCCTTACATAAGGGACGCATGGTACTGCTGCCCATCCATCCCTTACATAAGGGACGCATGGTTCTGCTGCCCATCCATCCCTTACATAAGGGACACATGGTACTGCTGCCCATCCATCCCTTACATAAGGGACGCATGGTTCTGCTGCCCATCCATCCCTTACATAAGGGACGCATGGTACTGCTGCCCATCCATCCCTTACATAAGGGACGCAGGGTACTGCTGCCCATCCATCCCTTACATAAGGGACGCATGGTTCTGGTGCCCATCCATCCCTTACATAAAGGACGCATGGTTCTGCTGCCCATCCATCCCTTACATAAGGGACGCAGGGTACTGCTGCCCATACATAAGGGATGCAGGGTACTGCTGCCCATCCATCCCTTACATAAGGGACGCAGGGCACTGCTGCCCATCCATCCCTTACATAAGGGACGCAGGGCACTGCTGCCCATCCATCTCTTACATAAGGGACGCAGGGCACTGCTGCCCATCCATTTCTTACATAAGGGACGCAGGGCACTGCTGCCCATCCATCCCTTACATAAGGGACGCAGGGTACTGCTGCCCATCCATCCCTTACATAAGGGACGCAGGGTACTTCTGCTTTAGGCGGGGTGGGCAAGGTGGTTATTTCAAATGAAATGCAAGGGAGAGGGAGTGCTTGGTAGTGCAGTTGTGCTAGGAATATATTTCCATCGTAACCAGTCAATTAAGAGTCACGGCTGCTGTGGGAATGACCTCAGACTGGAGGCCAGGATGCTTGGAAAAGCAATCGCCTGCAGAAGTTTAAATACGTTAAATTCCTGTAATATTCGTATTTTGCATCCTGAGCGTGGTCTGCTCTTTAACTTTATTGAAGTGAAACTTCTTTTCTGGCGCCGACAGGGTTTTCATGTGAAAAACTCCTTGCGTTGTAACGAAAAACCGTAACGCGAGTGACATCACAGTAGTAAGAGGCGCGCTGTCGCACGTTGCCCGCGCGCACAAACACACTGTCTGATCTCGGCTTTCGGTGCCTCCTGCACTCGGGTACCGGCGCACCAGGACACGGAGACCACACACACACAGACACACACAGACACACACACACTGATTGACACGGACGCACACACAGATAGACGGACGCACACACAGATAGACGGACGCACACACAGATAGACTGACGCACACACAGACTGCCGCACACACAGACTGCCGCACACACAGACTGCCGCACACACAGACTGCCGCACACACAGACTGCCGCACACACAGACTGCCGCACACACAGACTGCCGCACACACAGACTGCCGCACACACAGACTGCCGCACACACAGACTGACAGACTGACACACACACACACATTGACACAAGGAATTCACAGTTATTATAATTATAGAAGTGCAAACAGCCAAAACACGCGTTCTAAGGCAAACTTCTTTGCGTTTTGGCACTGAAATTATGTTTTGAATTATAATTAAAAACATCACCATCATAAATACAATTTCTGTGACAAAACAGTGACAAAAGACAAAGAAGTTTCCCTAAAATGCGCGTGCTCGCCACACATCCTTATTTTTTTTAAATCTCTAGCTTCTGATTGTTACCATTGTAACCTATAGACTGCACTGGGCTCTGGTGAGAGCTCCATATTAGTGATTCCTCCTTTGGATTCGGATGCCCTCCGCTATAACAATTGGTTATTAGCTTCTCCCTGGTTTGAAGCTTGGAATATTACCTGGACTATCAAGTTTGCTTAATTGTTTTAATTTATTTATATATTTTTTTCTGGGTCTTATTCATATTTTTATATTTAAGGTTTGCGCTGTTGTGTTTTATATATATATATATATATATATATATATATATATATATATATATATATATATATATATATATATGATAAAAAATCACTGGCACTCCAATAGAAATTCAATAATGAATAGGTGCATGTCCCATATAAATAATAAAAGTATACATTACCGCATAGCAGCAAAAAGGGAGACAGCACTCAGGTGAATGAAAATAAATGTATTAAATACATACAGCAGCAAAAAGGGAGACAGCACTCAGGTGAATGAAAATAAATGTATTAAATACAGCACATAACTCCAACGTTTCGATCCCCCTGTGGGATCGAAACGTTGGAGTTATGTGCTGTATTTAATACATTTATTTTCATTCACCTGAGTGCTGTCTCCCTTTTTGCTGCTATGCGGTAATGTATACATATATATATATATATGATCCTGAGGAACTCAGGGTGTCCTTTCAGTCTTTGGGCTTTTTATGCGGTTATGTTGATCGAGAAGGAAGTATAAACTATGTAAACTGGCACATTTGCTTAAAAAACAACCCTTCCTACATAAGATCGCATTCAATACAAAATGAATAATAAAATATATGTAAAAAAAAAAAAAAAATCATTATATATATATATCCTTCCTTTAATGTTTAATATGAACATCTGATAAAACAATGAATTAAAATGTAAATCCTCCAACTAATCTTCATTTGTATATGCCAGGATGGGATTTTTGATTTAGTATTTTTTGGCTCTTTATTTATTATAAGGTGACTTCAATGTATTACTTGCAAATTCACCGGGATTAGTTGGAAGCTGGTTTAGAGATGCATGCTCATGCTCCCGTACCAGTGCAATAAAGTGCCTTATCCTCCCGCTGTGTGATGTGACTGATTTCTTCTTGTCTATACTTTCGGCTGATACTGCTCCTCAGTGAGGGTGGGCCACTAAAAAGGTTATAATCCCCATACTTTGCAAATATTTACACACATCTCTTGGGGTTTGTGAAGCTGCAGGTACCAGTCGTTCAAATCTGAACAAAAACAAATCCTCGGTCATAAAGTGGGACTTACGTTTCTGGTTTTCATGTCTGAGGACGGAAGGTGAGCTTGGCGACCGCATCTCTTGGTCTCTGCTTTCCGCCCCTTCTTCATCGGCTAGATGTGTGTGGGCGTAGTGGTAGCTGAGGCCGGGTCGGTTCTTGTAACGCTTACCGCAGACTAGAACAAAAGGTAACATTAAAACATTTCGTCGAACTCTCCTCCAGATCCTGCGTAGATTTTGTCCTCTCACGTAAACGGAGAGTTGCAGCATCTGAAATCTTTAATCCCGTCTCTGCTGGTAGGGTCTGTAATGCAATGGGATTACAACGGGCCGTGAAAATGACACGTTTTTGAACAACCTGCTTTTTTACCTACCAATGTTTCACAATGAGGATCGTGAAAATGCTTTCCCGTTACTATCATGATCACCCCAATACCGACACGCGTGTATAGAGAATTAGGGAAAAATGGAACGCTGGCAAACATATAGATGGAAATCCTATGTATGCAGCGCCAAAATGGAAAGACAAATAACTACGGCTCTTTTCTAGTGTAAATGTTATGACAAATTGTACAACGGAATTGGTTTTACAATCAAATCAGTTCTCCATCATCTTATGAAAAATTGATTTAAAGATAAATATACATTTATGTTAAGGATACTCATATTGGTCAGCCATATATAGTTTATTCCACAAGCAAATGTGGGGTTAGTACAATACAATATTCAGAACATATTTATTAGGCTTGATCCTATGCATGGGTGAAGACAGAATAATCTAATAAAATAAATATCTAGAGTGCAAATTCATAGGGATATCTCCAATTAACTAAACATAGACTACTTCTTTTTAACCATGTACTAATGTTTATTTTTTAATAGACCTTGACATACAATCGCAGAGATGCTGTACCCTGCAGCCCTCCAATTCAGGAGAATAGACTGCTCAGTCAAAGACTGCACCTCTAATTGAGCCACCTGTGCTGAAGCTGGGATATCCTGAAAACCTGACCTGTTGGGGGAGCTTGAGGACTGTAGTTGAGCGCCCCTGGAATAGACTAAGATAAGTGGCTAAGGCAGATACACTGTACACCCCCCTCCCCCCCCCCCCCCACACGCTGGTGTCTCACTATGCAGCACAGATATACATCAATATACATGACAGAGATAGCAGATATTACTGTACGATGCATTTCATGATCCTCTTGCAGTGAAGAGGTTAGCTCAGCGTTTTATAACCACAGCGGCTGCATGCGCCTTTCCGCAACGCAATATACCTAGTCCAGACTTACAATCAGCAGCCAATCCGAGTAATGCCTTGATATCAAAGCTACAGCTACATACCCTGACATTAATAGCCGTACGCGCATGGTTACATTTATGTGAGGAAAGGCTGAAGGAAGAGGAGAGAGGCAATAACATGGAAGTACCTTTGTCGGCAGTTTTTGAGTTATGCTTTTGTTTGTAACTATCTGAAACAGAGAAAGAAAGAAGGTTGAACCTTGCTGAAAAACGGGGCGGAAAGTGGAATGGAAGAGAGAGAAAAAAAAGAGAGACAGCAAGGGACGAAAGGGGGGGAAGATTTACTAAACAGAGGCGTTCATAACCTCAGCCCTGCAGTCTCTCGCAGGCCTCCCGCCACACTCAGGCAGGTAGTTTATATGAATCCCTTATTGGCCATACATCATTAAATCAGGTCTTTCTGGCCTGAATGGCACACCAGGGATTAACTCTCACTGCTGTCAGCAGGGGCCCGGGCTGCAATGCTTTGCTGGTCCATCAGGCAACAAGCGTTAATATAGCGTCATCGTCAGGAACTGCAAGCTTCTGGGGCATAGAAGGGGTTACGACTGAATCTATACAAAGATACAGCCTCAAAACTATTTACCGTAGAAGTATATATAAGCCATGTTTGTTGAAAACCCAACAGGCATAAACAGCAAAAGCTTCTTAAATGTATCTTCATTATAATATATATTTTTAAAGCTCTTGTATCTGCCTTTAGTATTCAGAGTGGGGGCAATTCCAGTGCCCACGGGCCACCAACAGGCCAGGTATTAGGGATATTCCTGCTTCAGCACAGGTGGCTCAAGCAGTGGCTCAGATTGAGCCACCTATGCTGAAGCAGGGATAGCCTTAAAACCCAACCTGTTGGTGGCCCTTGAGGACTGGAGTTGGCCACCCCTTCAGTAGACCATGCATAGCCCTTCGACATACAATGGTTACTGGACAAATAAGTGTTAGGGGTGTTGAGATTAACCCCGTGTGTGCCTGTCTTTATGGCTAGCAGTGTTTGGGTTAACCCGGTGTCACTGTCCTCTCTGGCCAACAGTCCCCATTATTTGCTGCCTTTGGTATTGCCGGGAGCAGGTGGCCGGTATGGCGATGTCTGGATATATCACACTGGTTTTAAGATGACAATTTGCCTGATATTTACTTTGATACCAATCTGCCAATACAAATTGCAGTGGTACAGGTAACTGTTTAGTAACTTCCCACCTCAAAATGACAGGGTGAGAGAGGGTGTAATAGGCACAAGCAGCAAAATAAGTGTGAGGAAAGAAGAGAGGGAAAGAAAGCAAGACGTGAAGAGGAGGGAGGGAAAGGGGGCATCGAAAAGACAGAAGAACAGACGGAACAAATGAATAGAAGTAGAATAAGGTGGATTGATGTCTGCAAAAAACAGAATATCTATATATCTATATCACATCCACCTATAATAAGAACATGAAGTGCAGACTATAGCCACACCGAAAAGCCGAGGTACATAAGTTTGCTAATATTAAAGAAGGACAGTAGGAGAAAGGTCTAGAATGAAGCGGAGGAGGATTTGCAGTGTGAAAGCTGCATTCGCTGTGATTTGGTCATTCATCTGTGCAAAACTTAAGTGTGTATGCGGTGGGGAGTAAGTGAGAGGTTAACATGCAGCTGGAAGGAAGCAGCTTTGAACAAAAACAGGAGACGGTGAGGCTGTGACTGAGCTGGACCAGGCTTAGCGGTATGGGACAAGGCCATGAGACAACATGAAGCTTCTACTTACTATCACACACATAAGGTTTGTCATGTTCATCCAGCGATGTATCATTTCTCCTTCTACCACCACGAGCCTGCAGTTACAAGGAAAGAGTCACTCATCACATTATATGCCAACCACATATTAACTTCCCATCTCCAGCCAAACAGGCATGGACCACTGTGTCAGGTCACATAGCATAGGTTACTCGCTCCAGTCATTCACTGAAACAGCAGGCCTGCTCAAAATAGTACTACAACCAGCTGAACGTTTTGTGTTAGGTAACAGAGACCAAACATACATAATGGCTGAAACTAATAATTACAGCTGTGTATTCCTATTTTCTGTTGCTTATGCCGTCCAACGCAGAAACAATTATTGTGTGGAAGAACTCACGTGGGAGTTTGTTTGTGAATTCTGAAAGCCGTGGGCAACACCAAAATATGAATATGGTGGTCCCGGATGTTTATGAGCTTTACAACTAGTCCTTTTAAAGTGACGTTTTTAAGTTGCTATTAACTTATACGCCTATAATATATATTTTCTATAACTGTGCATGCAATGTCTTCTATATAATGTATACCCTGTTCACATAGTATTATTTGTCATCTTAACTCTATGCCCAGGACATACTGGAAAATGAGAGGTAACTTAATGTATTACTTCCTGCTAAAACATTTTATAAATAAATAAATAAAAACTTGTGCTTTAAAACTGGACTTTTGAATTCTCAGTGGCACCGGCAACATGAATGTAGGGTACTATCCTACTTTCTCGGCTAACGGCCACGCACGTCACCCACCATTGAAGAGGTGTCCTCCATTGTTATACCTTTTGTTGTAAATGGAGTTTGTAAGGCTGTGCACACAAGGTTATGCTACATAACATTACAACAGCAGCGGTGCTTAATCAAAAAGTGCTTCTTGCTCACCCGTCCCCTGCTCCTGTTCTTTCTCTTTGGAACTTCTTCTTCTTTGTCATCGTCTCCATTTGCTTCATCTGCATTTTCATCATTTTCTAAAACTCTCTAGATTTAAACAGAAGACTATATTAAGCGCAGAACAGCAGTGCACAACAAAACGCAACATAGTACAATGTTACATAATGACAACTTTTCAATGGTTCACTGTCAGTTTGCAAATTTTATATATATTGACAAACAACTTAACCATATAATTGATTCTCTTAAATCTTCCGTAAAGCAACCATTTGGCTGTTTGTATGTCCTTGGAAGTTAGGAATATATACACTATATATATATATATATATATATATATATATATATATATATATATATATATATACACACTGTGTATATATTCCTAACTTCCAAGGACTTTTTTATATATATATATATATATATATATATATATATATATATATATATATATATATATCCATATATCAGGTGTAGAAAATAAAAAAATAGAAAATAAAATCCCTACCAAGCCCCGTTGACCATGCTAAAGCGTAAAATCACCCAGAATTAACACCATAAAACCCAGCTTTCCCAGGCCCAGAACTAGTCTCTCTACTGGGGTCTCGGGATGTTGAGAGGGGAGGAGGTGTACCCCCCCTCCCCCTGTCGGCAGCATTGCGAGTCCCCCCCCCTACTCTCTCTCACCCCCCTTCTTTCCCCTCACCCCCAACAAAAAATAATAGCAACAAAGGCAGTTCAAGGATCTATTTTCAGCACAGTCTAAATTCTCCCCACCACCCTCTTTTCCCCTCTCCTCTCAAAAAATTGGAAACAAAGGCATTTGAAGGATCTATTTTCAGCAGTCTGTAAATTCTGTACTCCTCCCTCCACCCATCTCACCCCACTTCTCACTCTTTCCTTCCTCCCCTCACACCCTCCTCCATCCCTCTTCTCAGTCTTTCTTTCCTCCCCTCACACCCTCCTCCCTCCACCACTCTCACCCCTTCCTTCCTCCCCTCACACCTCTCACCCTCCTCCTCCCTCCCCATAAAAAATTTAAGCAACAAAGACATTTCAAGGATCTATTTTCAGCCAGGTCTGTAAATTCTCCCGATCAGATAGATACTGACACTCTATGGAGATAAGTAGTTTGGGGAGGTTTCTTTAACCACTATACTGCAGAGTTTAAGCTTTTTCCATAATCCTTGTGTATTGGGCGAGATACAATCGTACAGGATCTTCTCTGGAACTTTTTATTATTATATGTAGGGTATATATATATACCCTATATCCGCGCCCTGATGGCAGGGGTGGAGGCGTGGGGCTCCTGCTCTCCTCTGTCTGCCGTTACCGAACCCTTCCTATTCCCCCCTCTCTTGCTTTTCCCTCCTTTGAGGCTCACACTGTCCAGATCTTCTCCCCTCTCCCTGTTCATGTGGCGGTCATCTATCGCCCACCTACCTCTACTCATCCCCCTTCTGCCTTTCTCTCTCACTTTGAATCCTGGCTCTCTTTCTTTCTCTCCTCAGACTCCCCTGTTCTTCTCCTTGGGGACTTCAATTGCCACATTGATGACCCCTCTCTCTCTTGGGCTTCCCTCTTTCTTTCTCTTACCTCTTCTTTTGGCCTTCAACAGTGGACTGCAGCCAGCACCCACAAGGATGGCCACTACTTAGACCTGGTTTTCACTAAAAACTTCTCTCTCTCTGATTTCTCCATTTCCCCTTTTCCTCTCTCTGACCATCATCTCATCTCATTCTCTTTATCTCGCTTCTCCCCTTCTCCACCTCCATCTACACCCCGGTTCTGCAGAAACCTGCGCTCTATTCACTTACCTGACTTTGAGTCCACTTTACACTCCTCCCTCTCCTCTCTCAGCTCTGCTACAGACCCTGACAACCTGGTCAGAAAGTACAACTCTGTCTTGTCCTCGTCTCTTGATCTACATGCCCCGCTTTCTCTCTGCCGCCCTCGCCCTTCTAACCCTAGACCCTGGCTAAATTCCCACACGCGCATGCTGCGTTCCTCCACTCGTTCCTCTGAACGCCTATGGAGGAAGTCTCACACTCTCGCAGACTTCCTTCACTACAAATTTATGCTATCCTGTTTCAACTCTGCCCTCTCGCAAGCTAAACAAGCCTACTTTTCTGCACTAATCAACATGCACAAGTCTAACCCACGCCGACTGTTCTCTGTCTTTGATACTCTACTCAAACCACCCTCAGCTGCCTCTCCTTCCTCCATCTCCGCTCAGGACTTTGCTGACTATTTTAAGGAAAAGGTGGAATCCATACGGCAGAACATCCCCTCTGTTTCTTCCCCCCATCCTACACCTCTTCCTAACTCTCCTCCTGCCTTCCTTGAGTCTTTTTCCACTGTCTCAGAGGAGGATGTGTCGCTGTTGATCTCCTCTTCTCCCTCTACCACTTGCCCTCTTGACCCCATTCCCTCCCATCTCCTAAAACCTCTAGCTCCTACTATAATCCCTACGCTTACACACATTTTTAACTCCTCCCTCTGCTCTGGAACCTTTCCATCCTCCTTCAAACATGCAACAGTCATACCATTACTCAAAAACAGCAAGCTTGACCCTACCTGTCTTTCTAACTATCGACCTGTCTCCCTCCTGCCTTTTGCCTCTAAACTACTTGAACGTCTTGTATTCTCTCGCTTGCTCCATTTTCTCAACACCTATTCTCTCCTAGACCCTCTACAATCTGGCTTCCGCACTGCTCACTCCACGGAAACAGCCCTCACTAAAATAACTGACGACCTCCATGCTGCCAAAGACAGAGGTCATTACACTCTGCTCATATTACTCGACCTCTCTGCAGCATTTGACACCGTGGACCACCCTCTTCTCCTCCACATTCTCCATACTCTAGGTATTCGGAACAAAGCTCTATCCTGGATCTCATCCTACCTCTCCCATCGTACTTTTAGTGTCTCTTCTGCTAACACCTCCTCCTCCTCTATTGATCTCTCTGTGGGGGTACCCCAGGGCTCTGTCCTGGGACCTCTTCTCTTTTCTCTGTACACACTCTCTCTAGGTGACCTAATAACATCTTTTGGGTTTAATTATCACCTCTATGCCGACGACACACAAATATACTTTTCAACACCTGACCTTACACCTGCTGTACAAACCAAAGTTTCTGAATGTCTCTCTGCTATATCATCCTGGATGGCCCTCCGACGCCTTAAACTCAACATGGCTAAAACAGAGCTCCTCATACTTCCTCCCAAACCTGGCCCTACTACCTCCTTCCACATTACTGTTGGAACTACAATCATTCACCCAGTAGCCCAAGCACGCTGCCTAGGGGTCACACTCGACTCCTCTCTCACATTCGCCCCTCACATTCAAAACATTTCTAAAACTTGTCGCTTTTTCCTCCGCAATATAACTAAGATACGCCCTTTCCTCTGTTGTTCGACTGCTAAAACTCTGACTCAGGCCCTCATTCTCTCCCGTCTTGATTACTGTAACCTCCTGCTGTCTGGCCTTCCTGCCTCTCACCTGTCTCCCCTACAATCTATCCTAAATGCTGCTGCCAGAATCACTCTACTCTTTCCTAGATCTGTCTCAGCATCTCCCCTCATGAAATCCCTCTCCTGGCTTCCGATCAAATCCCGCATCTCACACTCCATTCTTCTCCTCACTTTTAAAGCTTTACACTCTTCTGCTCCTCCTTACATCTCAGCCCTAATTTCTCGCTATGCACCATCCCGACTCTTGCGTTCTGCTCAAGGATGTCTACTTTCTACCCCCTTTGTATCTAAAGCCCTCTCCCGCCTTAAACCTTTTTCACTGACTGCCCCACACCTCTGGAATGCCCTTCCCCTCAGTACCCGACTAGCACCCTCTCTATCCACCTTTAAGACCCACCTTAAGACACACTTGCTTAAAGAAGCATATGAATAGCACTGTGGATATTCTGAACACAGGATACATAAAGATTGGCCCCCTGCAGACGCACTTACCAGAACTCCCTCCTACTGTCTCTGTACGTTCTCCCTACCTACCAATTAGAATGTAAGCTCCTCAGGGCAGGGACTCCTCTTCCGAAATGTTACTTTTATGTCTAAAGCACTTATTCCCATGATCTGTTATTTATATTATCTGTTATTTATTTGATTACCACATGTATTACTACTGTGAAGCGCTATGTACACTAATGGCGCTATATAAATAAAGACATACAATACAATACAATATATATATATATATATATATATATATATAGTAATAAAATGTATATTTTTATATTTGCATATTTAGTGTGCTCAGCAGTCTCTCTGTAAGTTTATTGGTGACATACAGTCTTGGTATTGTATAAATAGATTTGTGGGAGAGTGCAGGAAAGACATCTCTAGCATTTGTAGTCTTGCATATTTTTCTGAGAACTATTGCTCTGGCACTGTGTGTGTTTGTGTGTGTGTGTGTGTGTGTGTGTGTGTGTGTGTGTGCGTGTGTGTGTATATATATTTTTCTGAGAACTATTGCTCTGGCACTGTGTGTGTGTGTATGTATATATATACACACACACACACACACACACACACACACACACACACACACACACACACACACACACACACACACAGTGCCAGAGCAATAGTTCTCAGAAAAATATATATACACACACACACACACACACACACACACACATATATATATACATACACACACACACACACACACACACACACACACGCGCACAATGTTTAATTTATTGGTTTGAGTTTTGCGGGTAATGATGCAGGTCTTTTTCTTGTTTAATATTGACTGGAATATGCCAGGAACAATACCACTTTCTTGGCTATGTATATCAGTGGGTGAGTAAGTACTACATACGGAGCTGGTATATTACATCAATTTTCAAGTGTGGACTGTGACAGATACTATAGTGAAACTGTAAGATCAGAGTAGATAAGTCATTGCTTAACCCATCTAAAGCAAGGGCGGCCAACTCCAGTCCTCAAGGGCCACCAACAGTGGCTCAGTTGCTGACTGATTGAGTGAGTCACCTGGGCTGAAGCAGGGATATCCTTAAAACCGGACCTGTTGGTGGCTCTTGCGGGCTGAAGTTGGCCGCTCCTGATCTAGAACAAAACAAGCACCTGGATTTCCTGTAGACTGTCCTCATCTCTGGCATCTTTCTTCTCAATTCCTTCACCTCGGAGCAGGGCTTCCAATGTGGTCCCCTCTGATATTACATTGTCCTTCCTCAGAGGAAAATCAACATCTGGAATTAAACAGAACAGAAGCATTTGTTGTTTTGCGCGTTAAATTTAGAACAGAAAATCTAAAAGATTAAAGGAAATGATATGTTACCGAGTACAGATGTGCTCCCCCAGCAGAAAAAATATGCATTGGGCATTACCCTGTACGTCTCATATACTCTCTTACAACACGTCCCACAAATTCATTGGTTAACTCCTTCAGCTTCAATGAGCACATCTACACAAAAGGCACTTAAAAGCAGAACATTTTTAACTAAAGTAGTAAGATACTCCGTGTGTGCGCTGCAACAAGAGTTCTTCCTTTCTAGAACTCAACACACGTATTTCAGTTTTTATTTCATACGTGATCGTGGCAATCTGAGCTTGCTTCCGGTGTGCAAATTAGAAATAAAACAGAAACGACTGCACAGTTTAGAAAATAAAGTTCATTAGAAACTAATGATATTATGGCAGCTAATAAACAGTGTCCCAATCCCAGACCTGGAATTGTCTGCTTGTAGCAGGTCATATTGTACAATACAATTACAGTGTGTGAATAGGTTTGTTTGCTAATTCAATATTGAATGTTTGGAGGACATACCTAAATATATTCTATCAAGTCATAGTCATTTAGATCAATGGATGTATGTGAAGGCACAAAAACGGATTGGGGGGAATGAACAATGTTTAGCAAAGAACTGCTAATTTTTGCAGCACCATGGCCTGTTATCTCGATTAAAGAATCTTTTACGCTCTGCACTACTACTCTGGTTGAAGCGCAACATTTCCAAGACGCACTGTTCCTAATCCTTCCCCCTGAAACAGATCCCACTGCCTTCTTACAATAGTTAATGTCACAATCCCATCTTTGCCCTAAGCATGTTACCTACCAAGTAACCTCTTGATCTACATTGAACATAACCACTACCACGCCTTGCTCGCATCTAAGGGAGATCGTACTCGCAGCTCCGTGACCAACACATAGCAATCTGAACAGAAGAGGACTTCCTCTTCCATTCCTCATTTGAAGCAGCAGGTCACAGCCATTTGATTGATACACAAACAGCCATGTGATTGATACACAAACAGTCATTTGGCTGTGTATGGTTATGTTCGTGGTCCTCAGTGGATTTTAACGCTTTGTGTGCCAGCATATCCACCAATCACTCAACATTCCTACTAAATCATGACATGCCTTCCCCAGCGACACTGTTACGATTATCGCTTCCCATTATCACCCTAAAGCTAAAACAAAGTCCTACCCTCAGCGTGCCAGCCAATCCAACTTTATCTCTATCTCCTGCCTTCCTTCCTCCTGTGCTCTTTGGAATGCTCTCTCTCTCTACATCTTTTCCTTTGCCAATTTCCTATGGTGACCTTTCACCTCTTAACTTTCTACCTGCTCCTTCAGTGTCTTCATTGCTAGCACTTCCCAGTCTCCTGTCCACCTGGCTGTTGGTGTGCCTCAGGGCTCTCTCCTGGGACCACTCATTTTCTCATAATATACCTGTACACTCACTTGGTGATCTCACTAGCTCCTTTGGTATCAAATATCACACCTACGCAGACGACTCACAACTGTATCTTTCAACCATTAAGCTTACTCCTGACACCCAGCCCCAAATCACTCTGCTATTTCAGACTAGACAGCCCCTTCTGTCGCCTGAAACTAAACATGCTCAAAATGGAGCTCATCAAAATCCCAACTGCTCCATTTTCTGTCATTGTCAATTACACCACCATTCACCCCAGTCTCCTAAGCTAAGCATGCTGCCTACTGTATGTGTAATATTTGACTCCGGCCTCTCCTCCTCTTCTCACATTCTTGCTGTTACTAAATCTTACCAATTTTTCCTCTCCAATATTGCCAAAATCTACTCTTCCCTCTGGCGCTGAACGACTAAGGGGATTTTTTTTATTTCAGCCGAAGAAGCAGATAGGGCAGTTTTTGGTCGAAATTTCACATTGAAGTCTAAAGGGAATTTTGGTCAAAACCGCTTCTGCTGACATAATAAGCCCCAAAAACACTCATGCATGCCCTCGTTGTCTCCTGACTTGACCTTTGCAACCTTATCTTCTCTGGTCTTCCTGCTTCCCAACGCCACACTCCACAATCTGTCCAAAATTCTGCTGCAAGAATTCTCTCTCTCTTCAAGGTCCATCTCTGCCACTCTCTTCCTAAAATCCCTTCAGTGGCTCCGAATCAATCTACGCCTTAAATACAAAATTGGACTTCTCTCCTTCAAGTCTCTCCATTCTTCTACCCAGTCTTTAATCTCGGCTCTAATCTCTCACTATATCCATTCTCATACCGCTCTACTGAAGGCTGTCTCCTCTCTGCTCCATAAGTCTCTAAAGTACTTAAGAAATCAGCCTTTTTCACTTTTTGCTCCCCCACTCCCAGTGTATGCCAATGCACTTTCATCCCCATATTTGTCATGCCTAAAATCTCACCTCCTCAACGTAGCACTTTTAAGCCCAAGGTTAGTCCACATACTTCTGATGCACTTACTTGCACACTAAAAATACACGTTCAACTGCATAAAACATATTCCATTTAGCATATAAGCTCAGTAGAGCAAGCACAACCCACATCCTTTTATTTAATGCACTTGTGTAACTTTGTATACTATCTCCCGGTACTGTCTATTATAACTGAAGTTGTGCACATTGATATGGCACCATATAAACATATACATACAATATATACAATTTCCAAATGTATTACAAGTCTAGTTTAAAATATTAGTATTTGATTCTCTCCATAATCATTGTTAACCTATAGTCCGTAATGTTTTCTGCTTTACTCATCAAATGATCATTACCTTAATGGGAATGGTTAGCGCGTGGCAATAAAGCATGCTGGGACATTTTACGCGTTAGCCGTTAGTTCCAGTACTTACACAATATGCAATATATGGAATTACTTTCCTAAATAAACACAAGCAGTACATTTTTCCAAACATACTTCATACAATATCTTCCTACTTCTCGGAATAATCCCTTTAAACAAAGGAATGTTTAACACTGAATCTGAAGATACTCCGCAGTCACACTGAGTGAAATACACACTGGAGCAGTAAATGTGTCATGTAGTGACCTCTGCCATTCTAACTGCAAAATATGTCATAGCTCATAACACTTTTAATTGTAATTGAGCATTTCCAGTTTTCTGATGTTTTCTTCTGTTATTTTTTGGTGCTAGTCCAACGCCTTTCATTGCTGAAGGCATTGGAAACTGGTCAACACAGAATGGTAGGTGAAACCAAGGTTACTTCTGAACACTGCATGGATAACCATAGAACACCGCAGCACAAACCATCAACAGGCATCAGCCATTAGACAGGTGATGATAAAGATCGACTTCCTCTTACGAGTTACCAATATTAAACAAGTTCTCAGATAAAAAGGTTCCCCAGAGGCCAATACAGGCGGATTTATACAAATAACATCTTCAGCGGATACTGTAATAGCTAGGGTGACCAGATTTTGAAAATGAAAAACCGGGACATTTTTTTTTTTACATAACAGTTTATTTATTGTAGTACACTTATACTTACGACCATTAGTCTTTGTTACATAGTTGTGTGTGTGTGTGTGTTGACCTCACTAATCGAACAAAAAAAACCCAGATGTGAATGATTCTGAACCCCTTAACCAGTGTCTGGATGCCCCCTCTTCACAATTTCTAACGCAGCTGGGTTCTTACCTGATCCGCAGTCCCTCAAGGTACTATACTGGAGGGAGGTGTTCCCTACCTGTCTTTCGAGGTCTCCCGTGTGAAACTTGAGTCAGATCTGGAAGAAAGAAGGGTAGGTTACTTCGGTGTAGGTATACGGCAGTTAAAATAAGACAGGGAGGGTGAGAGACAGAGAGAGAGAGGGTGAGAGAGACAGAGAGAGAGAGGGTGAGAGAGACAGAGAGAGAGAGGGTGAGAGAGACAGAGAGAGAGAGGGTGAGAGAGACAGAGAGAGAGGGTGAGAGAGACAGAGAGAGAGGGTGAGAGAGACAGAGACAGAGAGTGGGTGAGAGAGACAGAGAGTGGGTGAGAGAGACAGAGACAGAGAGGGTGAGAGAGACAGAGAGTGGGTGAGAGAGACAGAGAGTGGGTGAGAGAGACAGAGAGTGGGTGAGAGAGACAGAGAGTGGGTGAGAGAGACAGAGAGTGGGTGAGAGAGACAGAGAGTGGGTGAGAGAGACAGAGAGTGGGTGAGAGAGACAGAGAGTGGGTGAGAGAGACAGAGAGTGGGTGAGAGAGACAGAGAGTGGGTGAGAGAGACAGAGAGTGGGTGAGAGAGACAGAGAGTGGGTGAGAGAGACAGAGAGTGGGTGAGAGAGACAGAGAGTGGGTGAGAGAGACAGAGAGTGGGTGAGAGAGACAGAGAGTGGGTGAGAGAGACAGAGAGTGGGTGAGAGAGACAGAGAGTGGGTGAGAGAGACAGAGTGGGTGACAGAGACAGAGTGGGTGACAGAGACAGAGAGGGTGACAGAGACAGAGAGGGTTACAGAGACAGAGA